>NW_026857020.1:0-87753 GCF_026571515.1 Ruditapes philippinarum | reverse complement strand
TATTATTGACTGTCAAATAAATTTATTATTTGAGTGATATAAGAAATTAAAAGAATTATTTAATTTTACAAATTTTGTTGTGACTATTGTTATAATCCTGACTCGGAACCGGCCTGACATTATTAATCATGCCAATATAGTCAAAATTGGCCCTGCCCTAGGGTCACATAATTTATATAGACTTATATGGAAAAAACAAAATTAAATCTTCTTCTTTGAAGAATAGATTTTTGGCATGTACTGTTCTACAAATTTATAATTATAAGTAATGACTGTCGCCAGAGATGGCCCACCCTGGGTGTCACATATTTTACTTAAAAAGAAAGCCAACTAAAGAAAACTTCTTTTAAGAAACTGTATTCACCAGGCTATCTCAGATATTTGGTTTAAACATATTTTTATTCAGATAATATATATACATGTTAATAATTTACAATTTAAGCAGAAAGGAATTGGACCGAGAGCTACAATAGCTCATAGTAGTCCTCTCCTTTAACAAAAGCAATATGTTTACATAATACATGGCTTATCATAATTTTAATTAAACCCTATAAAGAAAAAAAAACGAAGAAAGAATAAAAAAATACAAATACATGTATGCAATTGAAAGAAAATAATAAAGAGAAAGATAGAGAAAAGAGGAGTTTGCGGATGTTTCATTTGTCGTTTTGGTACGAACATCATTTATGGGGAAAAAAACTTGTGTGAACACTATATTGTATGACAACTAGTATATTACATGCAAATGGGGATACTAGTTGCTTGTTTTGAATCAATCTTAAGATGGAGTTTTCTAGTGTATAGTTGTTTTTTGTTTTCAGTAAACATTACGTTATTCCCGATACAAGACTGAGAAAAAGGAGAAAGAAAATCAACACTAGAGGAAAACTATATTTAAGTGCACACCCGGGTATTGACATAAAGTAATCTACAAAATAGTAATTTAAAAAAATCCGCATATATAAATAAGAGATAAAGAGAGAAAAAGATACAAAAAAGGAAAGCATGATGTGGTAAGAATGATTTAAAGGAAGAAATGTTGTTCTTGGATAACATACATTAATTTCAACGAAGTTTTATATAAATACGAGACTTTGAAAGGTATTTAGAAATTTAAAATTACCAATTTCGTTATCTCATTTTCGAGTAAAAAAGCAACAATATTTACTTATACATAATCGTCAACAAGTACTAAAATGCAAACACACACACAGGCACGCACACACGCACGCTCGCACGCACGCACGCACGCACACACACACAAAATCAATAATGTAGTTTGCTTTAAGAAGTCACATCTATGTAAATTGAAATTGCAAGACCAAGTATGAAAAAAAGCAACGATGTAAACTAATACAAATACATCTTTTAACCTTTGCTATCTTTATCATAGTGTTGATTAAGATAACTAAGAAAAGATTCAGTGTAAACATAACTTATACAAAACTTGAAAACTGCAACTGGTCATGATTAACAAAAGTTAGGATTAAAATTACATAAATACTGAAAATTGAATTTATTGTATAAAATAATACATTGCATTTCAGGCAGTCACTTGAGTTAAATAATACGTTATGAGATTTGTAGTCAATTTACGGTAAAATTAAATAAATTTATAATTAAACTTGTCAAATGAAAATAGTATGAATATAAAAGTGTATTTTTCTAAGAACGAATATTTAATCATTACTTTGCATTGCATAATAATGCACAAAGTGGAATAAGAGTATAATGATCTAAACTGAATGAAAACCTTGGATAGCTTAAACTTTCATCACCTGAAATATTAGTAATTTAACAGACACAAACGCAATAGTATTTATCAATGATAAAAAGAATAAGTAATAACTTGTACTATTGCGTAAATGTCAGCCTTTAAAGAGGATTTAACAATATCAGATATTTTAGACAAATCTTCATGTTTTAATATTAATTCACAACTCAGTATGAAACAATCTGAATATTATTAATCTGAGGTGAGCGATCTAGGGTCATCATTTCCCTATTGTTTACAATCAATTATCCAACATTTTTAATACGTTCTTAAACCTAAAAGTATCTACCTTAAAGTTTGTTCTCTGTCAAATCTGTCTTAATGTCCTTTATTAAAGGGGGTACTTTAGTGTAGCTAAGTAGACTGATTCCCAGCCTACGTGTTTTGATTCAAGTGTACAACTTGAATATATGTCACAATGTTTCAACTTACTAGTAGTTCCGTCGCAGATAGTTAGTTCCAAGAAAAAGACTTAAGAGTAATTGATAATACCTATTCCAAGATGTTTACTTGGCGGTGGATAAGATGCAAGTCTTTTAATTAATTCCGGGACTGTTAGTTAATCATGTTTTATGATACAATACTAGTACTATCAATATGAAGCGTACTGCAGAATGATTCAACAATTCATCTTCAATATATATTCGCAATAATGTGCAAACGAAATTACGAGAAATTCTTTAGCAGGTCTATATGAATGACTCAAAACCATCCTGTAGTGTATATGTACGAGGGATGTTCGAAATTTATTGCTTATTTCTATCTGGAGACTTCAAATTTCAAGTTAGCTCAAAAGTGTTCATTTGATGCCCTCGAAGTACTCCCCGTGGCCAGAAATGCAAAGCTTCAGCCGATGTAGACGTCACGGTACGCTGATCTTGGCACAGTACATTGTAATAAGGTACTGATGAATGGCAGATCCAAGTGCCTGTCGGGACTTGTATTTCCGCCCAGCGAGGAAGGATTTCAATTTCGGAAACAAAAAGAAATCACATGGGACAAGGTCTGCAGAATACGGGGGGTGAGGCAAAACAATTACTTTTTTGTATTCATAAACGCTGATACTATTGGGGGCATTGTCATGTAGAAGACGGATATGCTTAAAACCAGTGACAGGGCGTCGATTCTTATAATACTTTTTCAGTTTCTTAACCCATTACTTCATGAGCATTTTGTGAAAAATGGCTGTTTTCATTGAAAAGCCTACCGTTACAAGTTCAAATTGCTATAAAACTATAAAAACTGCTTCAATACTAATCAAACTTGGCACAAATGTTAATTGGACCATTGCCTTTGTAACAACATGCTCAGTCTAAAATTTCCTGTTACCATGGCAACGAGGGGACATCTCAAATTTGCCAAAAATCACTTTTTTGCGTTGATTTTTCCATCAAAATTGATATTAAAATGCTGCAACTTCTCAATGGATTGAGATAGAGTCAAATGCTTTTCAGCGTTGGTTACACGTTACCTTATGATCGATCTGGGGTCATTTTTAGCTTCTCACAAGTCCAAAAAATGTCTTGGCGATATGGGGGACTACCGCCCCCTCCAAATCCCCCCAAACCTCCCCCTTCTGGCGACCCCCTGATGTATCTTTTGGTTGGGGGCCGCGCCGAAAAAGTGGTCACTTTTTTAACAACATTTCTCAAACGAAAACATGTGTATTGGGCCCAAACAGGATATTTTTTACTATTTGTGGCCTTAAAGAGGGTAGGGGTCGAAAGTGCGTTGTTTCGCGTATAAAAGAGGTAAAGGGTTAAGTACTACGTCTTCGAAGTACTTCGCAGTGATACTTTTGCCCTTTTTCACCGGCAACTTTATTGCGACTCCTTCACCAAAGAAGAAAATTGCATACAAAACCTTCTTTGCACTCAAAGACCGTTTGGCAATTATTGGGCGTTTGTTGTGTTAAGTGGCCCATATTTCGTTGCTAACTTTTCTGACGGGCTCAAAATAACGGACCCAAGTTTCATCACCTGTGACGACATGAGCAAGCTGTTTTTTGTCGTATTTTCGAAACATTTGAAGCAGCTTTTGGCCACCTTAACCCGTTGCCTCTTTTGCTCATCGGTCAATAGATGTGGCACCCATCTAGCAGAAACCTTTCTGACTTTCAAATGCTTCTTCAAAATCAAGTGAACCGTTGATAGTGATATGCCTACCTTTCGTGCAATATCACGAACTGTAAATCTTACATCTCCTTCAATGATTTATTTGGAAACGATTTCGTTACGAGATGCAGATTTTGGCCTACCTGATTTTGGTGCATTTTCGATGCACTCTACACCAGACTCTACACCAGACTCAAATTTCTTTTTCCATCGCCTAACTGTGTCATAAGACACACAAGAAGGTCCATAAGCAGAAGAGAGTTCAGTCATCAACTGCTTCAAAGAGCAACCCAGTTTTGAGCGAGCTTTGATGTAAGCCCGTATTTCATCTGTTTTGTCGTCGCTTCTACCAACAATTTTTACTACAGTGTTCAATGACTGCGTTTATTTAAATGACAAATTATATGTCTTACACTAAGTCTAACATGCACATTTATACACCGTTGTGTAGGTATTGAATTACCAAATACAGACATGTATTGGTTTTTATCGTGTCCCACGTGGATCACGAGATAGAGGACAATAAGCAATTCTTTTCGAAAAGCCCTCGTATGTTAAGTTCGCCGAAATTCCAGTGTTTTTGATTTTAATATCCAGCAAAAATACAGCAGGTGAACTGGGTGTGTCGGTGTTTCTCGATAAATATCAGCATTTTAATAATTGGACTTACATTGCACAATGAAATTTAAAAGCATGTTATTTTGATGGTGAAAAAAGCAGAAAAATTCTCAACTTTTTATTACATTTTTATTCATCATTTTTTTACAATTTTAAACAAAATTAATGTCCAACATTTAAAGAAAAGACCATTACTTGTTAAAGTTATTATTTGAAACATCTTTCTAATACATCATTAATATTGCATAAACTTAATTCGGTTAAAGTAATTTGATTACAATAAAACAGCCTTTCATAGGCTAATGGGTGAAAATAGTAAATCAGTCTACGTACGAATTAAAATACCAGAAAATGTATTCATGTGTTGTGAGTTCTCATACAACTGAGTGCCACTCGTTGCACTGTGACATTTCACCCATACCCTGTCGCCCTTTTTAAGATAAACAAATATTTTCGATGAATTGCAGACGTTTGTTTGTGCCTCATAATAATGAGAAGCGGAGTAATAAGTGTTGTTAATCATAATATTAACATACATATGTTTACCAGTGGTGGAAAAGCAGAACTGGTAACTAAAAGAATAAGATCCGCCCACCGGTGCTGTAAAGTATCCATTTGCATTGCTGTATGCTCCGCCCACGTTGACGAGATTTGTTGTAAAGATGAATCTCTCACCACTACTTACACTGTATGTGCTAAGGGCATGCGCGAGAAACACCACTTCAGAGACTGCAAACAAATGCAAACAATTGACCTTCCTTTAACTGTTCATTTTTTAAAACATCTTCATATAATTTATAATACTTACATAAAATTCATTGTAGAAAATATAGACATTACTTTGCTGCATACTGTTTTATTTCATCAATATACGTGTATATGGTTATAAAATGATTTGTTCCTTAATTTGTGACACCTTGGAAAAAAAATGTTCACAGTCTTTCCAAGTGACATAGATACATTTGTACCTTTCCTGTTCAGCAACTTAGAAATATAGAGTATGTTTATTCATTTATTTAAGTCTTAATAACATATATGTATATATCAATCCATATACAATACAGGACAAAAACAATTGGCATACATATATGAAACCAAAAACTAAGTCTTAATAACATATATGTATATATCAATCCATATACAATACAGGATAAAAACAATTGGCATACATATATGAAACCAATCAAATATTTGATTTGCTAGAGACTATTGAAATACATCTTCACATTACAACTTAAAAACTATATCACATCTTTTTATGACTTCTCACTTAATGTTCATATACAGAAAAAAGAAATTAAATTACATCTGAGTTTGTTCTTAATCATAACTTTTGCAAGTCAAAAATCTTGGCAAGTATGTCATATTTGAGTAAAGTTAAAATTCAAACTTTTCTGCCTATCCCATAGAAAACGGCTAAAAATTCAATCATAAACAAATTACTTCAGAGATTACAATTTTTATTTTGCTAAAGTGTATGAAGACCCAGATATTAATTTGTTCTATAACAACAGTAGTTGTGTCAAAATTATGACTTGGCATTGATAAGTATAACTAAAAACAAACTCTCCTTATTTTACTGTTCTAAACTAAACTTATTTCTATATATATATATATATATACACACACACACACACATAATCGAAATGCTATGACCTATAAAAGTTTTGTTAAAGTTAATCTATTTCTATGTTTGTTGTTCTTTTTTATAAATTAAAACTTAGAATATAGTTTAAAACCGAATTTAATATAGTTTATAATGCTCGACATTACAAAATGATCTAAACAGTAAAAGCACATGACTGATCTGATCAGACATATGGATTATTAACAAGGTTTTCTAGAGCAAGATATAGTATAATTATCACAAGTGCACCAGATATTTAAATATACATTCGCTTTGAATGTTTGACTTATTATGCAATATTATACTCTAGGTCAGGACTATTGTTTTATTTGTTTTATTTTCTTTTATTTATTTTTATATCAGATTCAGTAAACTATTAGACTGTTTTTGTGTGTTTATTCTTTTTGTTTTCACTTGCCTCTTTCGGAATACTTTTCATATAAATATTATATTTTTATTGATTATGAAAGAAACAGTTTGCGAAATTATTGAAATGCAGATAGATAGATAGATAGATAGATAGATAGATAGATAGATAGATAGATAGATAGATAGATAGATAGATAGATAGATAGATAGATAGATAGATAGATAGATAGATAGATAGATAGATAGATAGATAGATAAATACTTTTATTTCCTCCAGTATTTGAAGAGCTGATATGTTAATTGTTATTTAATGGTCTGAGACTTTTACGATAATTCGGACAAGTCAGCTGACTATTACATCATATCTATGACAATATGACTATTATAATGAATTTAATCTAAAACAATTTATTTTAAATTTATTAATCTGAATATCTGTTAGACATTTTTTTTGACAGCCGGCCTGACATAAGTCTAAATTGAATTATTTTTATTGGTTGAATCGGCAATCTAATAATTGAAAAAGCATTTTTATTGGTTGATTCATTAATTTGTTGTTTAATGATTGTATTTTCGTTGATTAACTATTGAACTCATTTTAGATAGTGATTCTTTTCAGAACTTTTCAGATAGTCAGACAGAAAAGATGTTAAATTAAAACTTTAAGGCGATGGTGCGGCAATTAGCTAAAGACTATTACGAGGGGTGTTCAAATATGTATGTAACTGAGCCAGTATCTCGCTTTTTACCACGTTTTGCACTAACTATGTACATGTATCGCATAGATGGCTGATGGCTGTGTAAGCTCTCAATTGATACAATACGTATGTAAATCAGTTTAGACAAGCTTTGACAATAGCTCGATTAACGCTTTCTACTCGTGTATACTAAAGCTCAAATGGTTTGGGAAAAGGTCGCCTTCCACTGACCAAATACGATCTTATTATCAAGAACCGCTGTATTCTTGCTATACAGGCAAAACAACATATTTAATGAAATATATCATGATTATGGGAACGATGAACGTCAAACGGTTGTGTAAGAAATTTAAAGGTGGTATGGATTCAGTAAAGGATGCACCTCATGCAAGCCGTCCGAAAACTGCAACTTCGCCAAAACTGCGTGGAAAAGTAAAAGGATTTTATTGCTACTGATGCCAGATTTACAACTAGATATTAAGCTAAATGCGTTTGGTATCACTGTAGGAGCCACTCATACAATTCCCTCAGACGTGAATTAAAAATGAGAAGGATAAGTGCCAGATTGATACCCCATCTCCTTACAAAAGAGCAAAAACTTTTCCGGGTAAGAATCTCAAAACAATTGTTGAAACAGTTTCCTAATTGCAACAATCGATCTTTCGAAAATATCACCACTGGCCTGGCGATAAGACGTGGGTTCTCTCCTTTATGAGCCCAAGCGAAAGATACATAACAAAATATGGGCAACCAAGGAAGTCAAAGATCTTCCATAGCAAGACGCACATGGAACGTCAAAAAAGGTAATATATGTAAGTTTCTTTACCAATCAAGGTCCAGCCATTCAATTTCCGTTCCAAAGGGTAAATCTGTAAATGCCAAGTTGTATAAAGGCAAGGATCTTCATAAATTAAAGAAATATTTAAAAAATCGTCGACCAGCAACTGGTCTCTATTGGGTCAGGTATTGCTTTACAATGCTTCGTCACACAAAGTGGCAATTGTACGAGAATATCCGAGACAGGAAAAGGTTGTCGAGGTACCTCACCCTCCTTTTTCGCCAGATCTTGCCCCTTGTGACTTTATTCAGTTTCCGAGTCTCAGAAAACACCTTGCTGGAAGAAAATATCAAACGCAAAAAATCTCTGTTGGGCTATTTTCCAGTGTCTGAACTGTATACCTCGAAAAGATTATGAAAACACGTTTAAAAATTTGACTGAAATACTAAAACATTGTATATCACATGGTGGTGAGTATTATTAAGGATTGAGATAATTATTTTGGCACTTCTGAAAATTCACCCAGTTTTGCATTCATATTTGAACACCCTTCGTAAAACCGGTGAGTTTGTGCTTGATATATCATAACCTAAATGATACAGAATTTACTAATCAGGATCAAATTGATTGTTTATGATATATACCTATATAGCTAACTTGCCCTAGCGACCAAGCCTATCAAGAAACTTTAGCCATTAACAACCACTTTAAATTCACCCCAATCACTTTGTCTCACTCTCTCTCTCTCTATATTTAATGTATTAAGCGACTTTGTTCCACCCGACCAGAGACCACTAATAAGTCTAATTGATCGCGACTACTTTTACCAATGGCGCTTTATGCAAACACAAATGTCAACAATCAAAGCACATGTCAGAGCCATTTATTTCAAATTCGAGTAGTGGAGAAGTATAAACAGAAAGCAAATAACTTAAAAGAACTTTATTCAGTTCGAGAATTTACAAATAAATTTCATCTCAATTTAAAAGTTTATTTTCTAAATCCTGAGGAATTATTATAGTGAAATATGTCTGCCAAGAGTTAAACACGTTATTTAATATAAATTACTGAAATTTATGCGATTAACTAGTTTTGTTGTCTATTAAACAGTTAAATGACGAATAATAAAAGTTATCAGGGTTCTTAAAAACGGCCTACAGCTTTAAACATATCTGAGGGATGGGTATCTAGAAAATAGAAATTTGAATATTTGTACACATTTGTAACCGACTAGCTAGCTAGCTAGCTAGCTAGCTAGCCAACTCACCCACACACTCACACACTAACTTACTAACTAACTAACAAACTCACTCACTCACTCACTCACTCACACACTCACACAATACCTAACGAACATGAAAGTTTAGTTGATAAACAAATAATTATATATCACATGTTTTTAACAGGTACGTGTTGGGAGATTTGTCAAATACACACTATATATATAAGCTGACAATTATTTTTTATCTGGTAAGTGAGTTTGCAAGTTTAATATATATTCGTCATTGAACTGTTAAACATTTATCTAGTGAATTGCACAGATATCTTTTGTTTACCTCATTCACACGAAAACAAACAAGTTAGTAATATGAATAATGTGATAATTGACTGTTTAACTGTTGCCAGAAATATGACACTCTAGATCATGGTTATAACAGACAAGACGATGATGAGCATAGGGAAGTATTTAAGCCATGTTTACATGTATATATGTATTTATCTGGGGTTTGCATATTATGACGACATGGAAAACATTGACACAAAACTTAAATAACGTTATAACAGCTAGATACGAGTTAAAGCGCCAGAAAAAAATGTCCTGTAACTTTGACTCTCAGATGATATTGTTGTACTTCCTCCAACGCAAGTTATCCAGACGCGTTCGCCTTTATGTAAGTATACATCGATGTCGGTTGACTGACAAACGGTAGCATACGCATCATAAAAATCAATTATTGAGTATACCTTACTTTCAACCATAAACTTTAAATAAATATGCTGCCCAGTCGTATGGCAAATATTAATGCTGAATGAATATGACCCATTCAATGGGGCAGTGAACTTTCCAGTAGAACTGCTATATGCTCCTCCTTCGTTAAACAGAATAGTGGGAAATACTAGATCCTGACCAGATCGTGGTGTTGTATCTGTGACACCATGAGCAAGGAAGACAATAACTGCAATCAGAGAAACACCAACGAATAAGGAATAGGATAAAACAACATAATCATCATGAAATAAATCAACAGCACAATTAGTAAAGACACAGCAATTTCTTAACAAAGATAAATCTCAGGGCAACACCACATAAATCATGAAGCAGATAAAACACTCACGTTTCAAATTGAATTTTACCTTATAGTTATAATCTGGTCAGGAAAACAAGTCTGATAAACAAGAATGTCAGCGATGTCTCAAGAACAGATCCCATATTTATTCATGACAAAGCTTCCATCAAGTCTGGACATTAGAAAGCGATGATGATATCAATTATGAATGAATGTAATAATTAACTCAACCCTTCAAAAAGATGAAATAGTTACATCATACTGGTAAACGATGGTCTCTATCCGTGAAACCGAGTGGAGTAACTTATTCAATTTGGATCCAAATTGACAGATGAGTTAACATTCAAGGAATGACTAGGAATTATCAGTACCTATGGACTCTTTTGAAAGGCACTGCTTCAAAAGCTGGGCTATTTAATAATCTTTCTGGCTAATGACTGTCATTTGTTATTGCTCGTAAGGTACTTAGATATACCCAAATGTATTTAAGAGTAGTTTTTATGTGATAGGAAATGTAATTAAACTATTAAGAATCTTTTCAAAAATTGAAGTGTCGCTGTTTAGTGATCAAGAGAGTAAATGTGATGTATTTGATAACTATTGTTATTTGAGTCATCAATTTCAGCTTTGTTTTTTTGTTATAAACAGGCCTAGTAAAGCCTTACTTTATAGAATATTTGTATGTACTGACTACTGAATCATGTTAGGAATCTTAATTTCGTTTTCAACATCATTAAACTTGAGAGTAGTCTGTACCACTGGTCATTATAATAGTGAACGTATTTTTTTACGTATCCCTAATTTGGTTTAAATTATTTACATGCTAAAGTTTTTAGATTAGGCTTAATAATCGAATAGTAAATATATATTATACAGTCCCCTCCAAAAGTTTCCGGACAAACGTTTTTTATTGAAATATATACTCTATGTAATTTGCTTATTTTATAAATCTGAAACAACAGAAGTACCTTAAAAAAGGTGGGATAAAGAAAGATAATAAATTAACATAATTTGTTTGCAAAAAGTCATTATATGTGTAAAAAATATTTTCCCCCTAAACCCCATGTTTTTTGTGGTACATTTGAAAACTTGAAAGTGACATTATGCTCATATTTCAATAATAAAGTTGAGCCGAACTGACTATATATTTCAATGTTCAAATGGCAATCGACAAAAAGTTTATATTGAAAAACGTTTTGGATAACATTTAAAATCTGCCTAAAATATAAAAAGACTGCCCCAGTCTTTTTAGGAACTGAACATTACAGGTAAATTCTAATGGATATTTAAGAAAAAATCGTTTGGATCCATGCGTTGTTTATTTTAATGTGAAATAATTGTTTTTATTAACAGGAATTATGGCAGAATGAAAACTTATTTTGACGTTCACCTGTTCAGTCATTTATACACTTAGATGGGCATAATGTCACTTTAACCATAAAGTGAAGTGTAGAGGACATTAATTCCAAAATCAGAAAAAAATGTAATGAGTATAATAACATGTAATGGCTATAAAAGTATCTATCTATCTTTATTTTGGTAAGGTAAAAATAAAAAAACCAATATCTATTCTTGGATTTCTTTCCTCTTATTAAAACAAATATAATTGATCGGTTTTATGTTTCCGTAACATTTTGTAAAACATACTAAAGAAGGAAGTTTTTTTTCGGAGGCAATGACAACAAGATTCTATCAAAGGCAGGACTTTCGTTTCAACTCATGTCATAAGTCAGCAGCATTTAAAATTCCTTTTTTACAATTCATTTCTTTTGGTTTTTTTTGTTGTTGTCGTGGTCTTGTTTTGTTTTTTAATTGAAAAAAAAACTAGACAAAATGAAATAGCAATAGCATAGTGCAAATGAAATCGGAAGGTATATTCACTATTTATGTGTTAAAGACATGATTCGAGATATTGATGCTTATAAACGATAACAAGAGGAGACTTTTTAAAAGATTCTTTGCCGAGATATTGCAAAATTTATTCCAGATTTTTGTATGCATTAAGAAATGGTAGAAGTGCATGTTTTATTATGTTATAATAGCAGTTATTACGTGTGCAGATTCATAGTTGTGATGCAGGGCTCTCAGTAGCAGGGTTAGGCCAACAAATTGTTCTACAAGTTGATGTATAATATGAGCGAAATCCCGACCAAGAACGAAAGGTACTGCAGAATCTGTATTTTGGATGTTGAAATATCTAATGTTTCTGAATCTCACAAGTCGATTACTCTTCGAGCAAAGTTTAAATGAGGCAAAACAGATGTAAATACTCCAAAGAAAGCATTCTATTCCATCTCCAACACTCAAAGATATGTAATCCTCGAATAATAACCTGAGATATAGGGGTCGCACTTTTTTACAGTTGTCATAAGTGACTTACATACTGCTGTAAAAATAAACAGTATGAAAACCAAACCATCAAGAGAAATTTAGAATGCATTTTCATATGCTGCATTTTCCCCTTAAATATAATTATTATGATTTCTCCTTGAATTTCAAGTTACTTACCGCATTGTTTCTGGTTGCAATCTTCCATCTCTGTCACTGGTCCAGCACAATATTGTCCATGTAGAGATGGTGATGGATTTGTACAATTTCTGAATCTTGATCGCAAACCTCCATCACATGTTGCCGAGCAAGTTGTCCACGTTCCCCAAGTAGACCATCCTCCGTCTGTGTTTTCAATAAAATGTTTATATTAGAAAAATAATATCAATTATATCATATTTGTTGCAATAAGTCAATCCTTGTGTCAAAATAGCAAGGGTACAGTTATAATCGCTCAAAACAAACCTTGTATTTTATTTCTAGTTCTTCTTTCGTAATTATATATCATGTTTACCGGGACTCTATATAGCCAAAATACTAATGTAAAAACTCAAAATTTATGATCATCGTCCTAAACGCAATTGTAGCCTTATTTATCACGGTTATATGACTTACTTGTACATGGACCTTGCATACATATTTTGTATTCCAATGGATCTCCGAAGCAATGATCTCCAAAGCGTGAAGGATAAGGATTTGTGCAATTACGAACCCTTCTCTGTACCCCAACATCGCATGTTACTGAGCATGCGCCCCAATTTTCCCATCCTGTCCATCCACCGTGAACTTAAAAGGAATACATTTTGAAGTTACAATTTTATTTTGCAATTTTAATTCACATGGCTTTGATTTATAGTCACGACAGCAAGTTATTTTCACATGGCCGATGGAACTTGGTGGGGTCGTACTATGGTATGGTATCGATAAACGGTATGTCCGCCGGTCCGTAGATAATTTGTTTTCGCAGATTTACTTTTGAAGGATTTCAATAATTGTGTAAATATTTTTAGCATGTAAGAATTCTATTTAAAAACGCAGATCAAAGTTGATTTTCGTGTGCAATCAACTTATTTTTGAAGGTACATTTTGTATAATGTAGAATTTCGGACATACATTTTTCGAAGCCTTTTAACCAATTTCATGTTAAATTATTGGTTTCCTTGGGATAATTTTTAAGGATTATGTTTGTATTTGACAAGTGAGTATGTTATATCAAAATACATGCAAAGTTTGTTTTTCGCAGCAATGAATTAAGGAGTCATTCTTCTTTTTAAGCAAATTTATATCAGATTATTGGTTTCTATAGCAAAGCTTTTAAAGGATTTCAATAATTATGTTTATATTTTGCAAGTAAGTAATGTTAATATGTCAAAAACAGGTTAAGTTTGATTTTCACTGCAATCAACATATTATTGAAAGAGTTTTGCCAGAATTAAAACAGAATATATGTAAAAAGTATTGTAACTTTTTAAGAATTTATCTTAAAGGCATATTTTTGTCTGTGATACCTTCTTTTGAATATGCTATCAGGAATATGTTGCTCCGCCTGAGTGATTTTCTTGTTAGGTAATGATACAGTTTTGATACTTGTTTGGACATGTTGGATGTTGCACTTTTTCATTATCCCTTATGTACAGACTCAATCAAACTGAGTCTACAATTTTCATGTAATTTTGCTGGTTTTTAATGCTTCCGGGGGATCACTTTTTTCCCCAGATTTTTATCATAAAAATACATTAATATAATCTAGATAGACTTGTTCCTCACTTGAAGTCTGATAAATCGTTGGGCACAGTAACAATTACATCAATGTTTGAACATGAGACAAAGAAAAACTACGTGAACATACCTATCACAGTCTTGCAAGGATGTGAATTAATTTTCAACTATTAAATTTATTGTTCATGAAATATTCAAAGTGAACGATAGCTTACTAGGACATGGCTGGTTTAAACATGTTTTTGTATCTGTTTTATTTCCAACACAGTCAAGGCCATGGTGCGCAGGTGCAGGGTTAGTACATGTTCTTTTTCTTGTCTGCAGCCCTTTTTCACATGTCACGTCACAAGCCGACCATTGCGACCATTCTGCCCAGTTTCCATCCACTTAAGCAAAACAAAAAACAAAAAAAAAAACATACATATAGCTCTAAATTGTTTAATAGTATGTACATTTACGTTTTTAATATCAAGAAAAATGCCAATACTTATTAACAATAATATTACACGAATTTGGTAACAAAACCACCGTTCAAAGTATTTAAATTTAGCTTTATTTGTCTAGCTTTGAAACAGAAGAGTACTAATCTATGCATAATCGTAATTATTTTCTGCATACTCTAGTTTTTGATTGTTTAAGTAAAATGCCCAGTAGAAAACACTCAAATATCATAGACAAAACATAACAAGAAAATGTAACCTGAAAATATACGAAGAAAATGTTTCAAAGTATATTTACCTAATGTACAGAGGCCGCAGAATTTCGGACAGACATTTTTCGAATGCTGAATGTCTTTGCATATGTTGAACATTGCATTTAAGTAAGCACAATCTACTTTCACATCGTCCATACACGTTGTAGCTGAAATTTTAACGTAATATTATGATGAAGTCTGAATTTATCACAACCAATATTACAAATTAAAATAGGAAACCCATGAAAATGCGATTACATTTTGTAAAAAAGGAATGTTAAAAAATCAAAATTTGGACAAAAGATGTTAATAAGGTCAAGGTTAATAAGTATGTATTAGTTTTTATTAAAGTTATGCGTATACATTATTTGTATCACTTATTTAAAACTGAAATATCATTGTTTATATAACTTGTAACCTACTTCTGATTCCTTTTTCACTTAAAAGTAATTACAAATTTTAAATAGGATGTTTCAAGTACATTTTACTTTTCAAATATTGTTGATATTGTTTTAGGTTGTGGTGATAATATTGTGTTCAAAGTTATCTTTGTAACGGTAATTTGCTGTCCTTATTGTCTCTTAAATGTTTATGTTTTCTATATTTTCTTTTAGTATAATTATATTCTATTATTTTGTTTCGATCATTTTCATTTGTATTTCGGTCCACTTTGGCCTAGGACAAAAGTTTGAATTGATACAGTCACTGTTTGCCTTTTAATTTTTTTTTTAATTATTTAAGGAATCTGAAGCAAAATTAATAGATTTTATTAATCAAGATATAACCATTAATATGCTCATCAGTCTTGTTTATTCACATACACACATATATAGTATATGCCAGTAAAGTAGCTTCATACCAAGGGTAATAAATGAAATTTAGAAAAAAAGCAGTTTATTCTATTTACTCTTTGTGCTAACTTAGATCTACAAAAGGAACTTACGTTTAAAGTGGATACATAGTTGATAGTTACATCTCTCTGTACTGCAGCATTCATGGCAGCTCGTTTCTCGTTCACTAACGTCCCGACCAACAATTCCTGATTGAATACCGCATTGCTACATACATGTATAAAACATTAGATACATTTATGCTATAACATGAGTTAAAAGAACTTCATGATGAAATATCATAATGCACTTACAGACATAGAATTATTCCTATGTCACATCTTTCTCTTACATGTCTTTAAAGTGGGTCTCAAGTTACGCATTTGCATATCACCTCAGCCATTGGCTTTTATTTAAGACCTTCGTAAATAAATATTTACTTGTTTACTGATATGTATCATGAAATGATTCAAAGTTTGAACAAATAATTATAAAAAACTCTTTTGCTCAAACTATGAATGCAAACATACAAGCTAAAACAGTGCTATTTTACTCTTTCAGAACCTTGAATGGTTTAGAAATGGAAACTTTCAACGAAAATTTATGCTCTATATTGTTTCCCATCAACATCTTCTATCGTAAAGATATTATAACTGGTTATTAACATGTACTAACGAACCTTATATCAAACCTAGTTCATTAGAATGACTTATAAACTTACTTCGTTATTAGTGCAGCCCATTGTTAACTTTGTGTCTTGTCCAGATGTAAAGGAGTTTGTATAACATGACTACAAGTAACAAAAATATTTTAAAATGACAAACGTACATTTTAATAACATGAGAAACTTTTATTTTTTAATTTTGTGTTCTTTTATTTAAACAAGATTGAATTATTTAAATAGTAACGTAAACATAACTTTATTTTTAGTTGGGTTTCATTTAACACCAACAAAGTTCAGGTCATATGGCGACTGGAGGAAGACCAAAGGTGCCCTTCTGTGCATTGTGTCAGGCACGAACGGGCACCTGAGTAAAACAACCTTCAAGACAAATCTTTGCATATGAAGAGAACGTTATCGGCTTTTCTATTGACTTGATTAAGGTATTACCACCCTAATGGGCACTATAGTGAACTAAACAATTGACATCATAGGTCAGATATATACCTTAAAGTACACCTGTATGCAAAATTTAAACAAAGTTTACCGTACGGAAATCAAGTTATGGCCACTTTTCTGTATTCAAGCTAGGATGTTATGACGGTGCCTTTTTTTAGAAATGAGGAACGTTTAAAAAATCAGTGCAACAACATTCTAATGAAAAATGTTTTCCCATTGATTTTTGGTAAGAAACAAATAGAACTATTCAGCTAACAATCCACATCAGCAAAATTATGGTTTCTACTTCAAATTTATGAAATCTGTATAAAAAGGTTACCCTACCCCACCCATTTTTACCACGTGTCTGACCATTTTCCTACTTAGGGAGCCTAATTTTAAAAAAAATCCTTAAAATTTACCCAAATGAGTGCCTGTTTTCAAAGTTTCCCTAATTTTTTAAAGAAGTATATTGGTTGATCTTGTAAAATATGAAATACTTTTACTTTCTAGTTTTAATTTTATGACACTTTGAAAATATCAGGTACCATATTTATTACTAGATTTAGCATAATTTAGCCAATAAATACCTATATAAATTAAAAAATCAAAATTAAACAATATAAGGGTAAGAGTCTGTTATAGAGTTTACACAGAAACATAGAGCTTGTAACCCATAGATATAATAAAAAGACATCGGTTTTTGTTTTTAATTATGTTTAAGAATAAGTGAAGGTGACGAATTAAGAAGATATGATGATATAATACCTGTCCAGTTCGACATTGCGTTGTTGATATACAGTTGTTGACTGATGACACACCCGAACATGAGTAGCATTCCAGACAATCTGAGTATTAACAATATGTAACGACTATTTACTTTTTATAACAACATGTAGATATGTTAATCATATTTATTAACCAACTTTCTTTGATTTTTTAGAGATATGTCATCGGTTGGGTAGTTCTATTAATCCACTGTTGATCAGTTACCCAGTCAATAAATTGGTCCATGGTTCAGATTAATTTAGATTTGAATACGTATCTCATTTTATAAATTAAATTGATGAAAGTATTAAACTTTAAAATAAAATACAAACCGACTATGCTCAGTGTTCCAAGTAGAACGAGGAAAGGTAAATCTGAAACAAAATTAACAAAACTTTGAAGTTGATTATAAATAATATATGTTAATTTTAAAAAAGAGCCGAAGCAACTTTTCAATTACTAGAAGTTAATAATAATAAAAAATTGTTTGATTTAACTCCACATTTACAAATCGAAAAATACTTTGTTATGCCACGTTTTCATTTCTTCTATATGATTATTATTTCTTTTTTTTAATATGATATCTTTAACAACAAGTACACTTGTAGGATCTGTTGAAAAAGACATCCATCGAGAACTAAGACAACATAACCGAAAGGTTTGTCTCTGACGGTAAGAGAACATCTTACAACCACCCTAGCACGGTTTATAGCAATATTTATTATTCAACACTTTGAGCAAAGAAATCTATGATCCTGAAGATTTTTTTTTAAATGGATAGAAACAATATGAAAACAGAGCAATTTTATGCACATGCAATTAAATAATTGTTTCAAATAAATTGTATATAAAGAAAATTTCAGATTAAACAGAATCAAGTGGGGGTTTTTTTGTATAGAAACGTTTTTATAAAAGATTCATAAAATGACTTCAAAGATAGATTAAAACAAATTTTAGTTTGTCAAATATAACACTAATAAAATCATTATGCGTTGTAAAAGATCTCTTTTGAAAATTCGAAACGATGCATGTGTACATAAACTTTCGTATTTCTAAGCATTTTTATAATGAAATCAAGAACACTTCATGCTTAAACAAGTACACTAAGTTTTTTCCCTAAATTACACCGTAAAATACTTAACAATCACTATATAAAAGTACTTAAATTAATAAAAAAAATAGAATAATAAAATCTCTTAAATAATAAAATCTCTAAATTAGTAAAACAATAAAATCTCTTTCAGAGTATTTAAAATGATAAAATCTCTAAATAATAAAATATCTAAAACAATAAAATTTCTATCAAAGTATTTAGAATAATAAAATAATCGAATCTCTACGAAATAAAATCTCTAAAATAATAAAATGTCTAAAATAAAACAATATTTAAATCGCTAAAATAATAAAAATTTCTATCAAAGTACTTACATAATGAATGCATATTTCGCTGAGTATTCTTCTTAAGTTTGTCAAAGTCTTCCTTCCATCTCGTGAGCAGAAATAAAGCTCCTTGAGATTTTTTTTCTAATATATACTCAAAATATTGCTCTACATTGATAAGGCCATATAAAAAGAGGGTCGTTCATTTGATTTTATTTCAAGTTAAATTTATATGTAAAGCTTCATAGTATAATCCTTCATTTTTGTAACCTCAAAATCCAATAATAAGTTTACCCTAACACCACTAAGACGCTGAAATTTGCAGTGATGAGAAAACATAAGCAAAACACTTAAGCAAATGAAAACCACTTAAGTATTCTTAAATAAATGGCAGTACAAATTCGTTTTTTTTTGTAGACTGTCTTTTGGTATGATAGCACACACCTGAAAAATATCAAATGAACGACCCTCGAGGAAAACTCTCTAGATATAAGTATCATCACATATATATGTCAATAGCTTCTTGGATCTATCGGCCAATGTTTTGAAAAAGAAAAAAAAATACTTCAGGAATTACTGGCATCATTTGTTTTGATTCTGGGCCATAGTGAATGGTACTTGAATTGATTAGGCATTAAACATTGCTTTCGCAAAAAATAAAAAATAAGAGCTGCCGGCAAAACAACGTGCTCGACTATACTGTTGATAGTAAACTATAGCTTGGATAGTGTAGAATTTTCTTAGTTCATAAAGGGCCATAATTCTGTGAAAATATCATATAAGAGTTATGGGCCTTGGAAAAAGACCTACTTTTATTCTCTCCAATAAGTGTGTAAAGTAACAGCCAATTTCATTCAACAGTTTTGGAGATACCAACTTGCACGCAAAACCATAATTACAGTAGCTCTCTTTATTCTCTGAAAATGAGATTAATAAGACAAAACAGAATCAAATAATGGAATACAATCGTGAACAATGGGTACACAGTTACATCTTTTAGAATACAATCGTTAACAATGGGTACACAGGTACATATTTTAGAATACAATCGTGAACAATCGGTACACAGGTACATATTTTAGAATGCCAGAATTGATATCACATAATTTTCATCGTTTGATTGCTTTTAATAATTTCTTTATAAACAGGTTAATTTTACTTACATTTCTTGTTAACTATACCGAAAATAAGTATCACTATTTTAACCAAATGTTTAGTAAGGTCATTTGAAACTAATATTAAGTGAATATTAAACTTCGGGCACCTTCGACTTGTAAGTACATTTAAAGACAAGTACACCTCTGTAGGCTATGTCTGACATTATGAACATGTAGAAAAAGAAAATGGAAAAGACATCATAAAGCAAACATCAATTCGTGCAATAGATTGATTACATGGCTTTAAAGATGACATAGATCCTACTTACAAAATCAACAGGAGTTTGTACAATATGATTAAAATCACCTTTCAGATTTAGTTCACCAACTTTGTCTCAGATAATTTAGATAGTGTTAAATGTCATTGCCCTAGATATTGGAAAATAATGGTGGTTGTCACCAAATAAACCATTAGATAATGTTACAAATTTGGAATTCTATGAAAAGACTTTGAATGTAGAGCAGGACAAGCCTATCGAACACCTGGCAATATTACATGTTAACTTGTGCAAGAGGACCCCGGTTGTTTTTAGTACACTAATATAGATCGGGCACGATTTGGGCTAAATATTAGATGGGACTTGAGCTCACAGACCGTCTCTCAAAGAATTTTAAAACATGTGAAAGAAAATAAGGCGATTGATGACTATAATATTTCAACTTGATTTAGCGCATGGTCTGTTAAATACGATCACGTAAACAAGTTATATTAAGATAGTTTGATCATTTTAACTCTTTCATTAGCTCATGAAAAACATGCCGATTATTATAATAAGTAAATATTATATTATTTTTTTAACATACTGAATAGAAGAAAATTAATTTTATACACCTGACATTATTTTTATAACGTTTTGTGTTGTTTTTTTTTAAAGATGTACATGTATTATCTAGAAAATAGCTTTGCTATTATTCTAAACCAAATTTGATTAAATATGACTATAACATTAATACCTTTATGGAACATTTAAGGTGCTCTGTTACCCAGTACTTTAATTTACTTCAGTAGATTCATTTTATAACACAGGTTCACTACTCGGATTCATATTAGCAAGGGTATTTTAATTTTTTGTTTGTAAATAGTAATTAAACGTTCTAGTCTCTTATAAATCTAATAGATTGACAATATGCATTCATATTACATTTTATATGTATTTCATTTGTGTACATTGATAAAACTCTGATAAACAAATAAATAAAATATAAAGTAAGGGTTTTAATATGTCTTGTTAAAAAAAACTACGAACTGACAATAATTAAGATCGTAGTCGTAATATCATCATTATCATTCTTAATATTATCACAATCACCATCATCATTATCATCATCATCATCATCATTATCATCGTCATCATTATCATAATCATCATCATAGTCATCATAATCAGCATCATCGATTTGTTATTGTTATTATAAATGTTAATTAAAGTAACCAGTGCGAGTTGCAATTATTTCCTTACATTTTTTGATAATTCAGACGGGGTGTTAATTGTTTTATTCATTTCTTTTGTCATAATTATTTCAATTGTAAAGACAAAAACAAAGTAAACTAAAACATCAATTACATCAGGAATATAGTTCATATTATGTCCCATTTTACTTGTATAAAAGGTCATGTATTTGGTTCATAGATTTTAATTTAAACAATGGAAGAGATAAAAGAAAATAGCAATATTTGTGTCATAAGGTGAACTTGCCATTGTTCAAAAAATGATGAATATTACCATTGTTTAGGTTACATTTTTATATAATGATAACAGATATTCATTTCAATATATTTTCCCTTACCAGTGTTAGGACAACGGGGTTCGGGTTTTTGAGCTGGGGTTATACATGTGGCAAAAATTACTTTTATTCTTGTTTGTTCAAATTATTCATGTGGGGCACGGAAACACACAAAAGAATCCAATCCGTTTAACATTAAAAGAGGGATTCGAGTCTATTATTACAAACTAACACGGATACAAAAACTGGCCTCTTGTTTTTTGGTGCAGGTAAGAACACAAACGTGCGTTTATATATTTTATTAAGCCAGTCTCATCTCATTAGTCGCCGGTTTCTACCGGCGACTATATTTGTAACAGTTTAATATTATACCTATGGTAGGAGAAGGCCTTAAAATTTGTAAGTAAAAGCACATCAATTACTGAACAATTAAAGACTACAATTGTTTTACTAATCTCAAAAATTCAAACATACAATTACGTTGCTCAATGAAATGAAATATTCAAATATTGACATCTTAAAAAGCAACATGACAATTTTTATAAAATGAATAAATGATGTATCCCTATGGATAAGTCATTGAATTAAGGGATACTTTTACTTATTTCAAAGTGTCAAGCGTTGCTATTTTATGATAAATAAATCATGCATGGTATTTGAAATGACACTTTAAATTATCTGTGTGTTTATATCTTATGAGACCTATTCTATTTTATTATTTAATTTAGTTATAAACTATTTCTCCATGTTTCTTTGTAAGAATCACGTGACTACACGTTGTATGTTATTGTTATAAAATCTATTAATAGTAACAAATGGCTGATAAAACAGACATACAGGTAGCACAAGGTATAGAAGGTGATAAAGTGCAAATCAAAGTAATTTTGTATGAATAATTACAAAATCTCGGTATGACGGTAGGGTCCCGGAATCGTATTGGATATACAGAGCAAACTAATAAACTATCTTTTTGTTGATAGTTTATCGCACTGGAAGGCAATTAAACGTTAATTATATCGTATGTAACGGCGAGAATATTGATTTCAACTAAATTATATATTTTTTCGATAAGAATAATTTTTTTATGCAGACACCACTTTAACAGTAGAATTGCATTGTTTTATGCAATAATTAAGCATATATATATTTTTATAGTCACTTTGCAAATATTCGATGATCGGTAATTATCGGATTCTGACGTAAACCATATGGATTTCAATGTAATATTTTGTATGGTACAACGGTATATGTATAAAGTAGAATTACAAGTACAATTACAAGCATATCACTTGCTTTACATATTACTTGCTTGCCCTCGATGAAAAGGTGTTAGATTTTCAGTTAGTTTCTAAGTGAAGACTGTATGTTCGATAAAGTGATTTTTTATGTTTTCTTTTATGATATTTTTTTTAAATTTTGCATAAATTAAACCATTTATCAAAATTATGAAATAAAAAAGTGCTATGAATAAAACACACGATTATCAACTTATGTTTCATATAGTTAAAATATATAATAAAAATCAATTTATGAAAACTACAAACAGGATTTGTCCAAGATTCCTACTAGGTTATAACTTCGTCATACTTAC
Source organism: Ruditapes philippinarum (assembly GCF_026571515.1). NCBI lineage: Eukaryota > Metazoa > Mollusca > Bivalvia > Venerida > Veneridae > Ruditapes > Ruditapes philippinarum. The sequence goes on along the minus strand of NW_026857020.1, from coordinate 64,196 downwards.
CACTAGGCCATCGAGCAGTATTAAATGATATATACACGTAATTATACTTACAATAAAATCGTTTACATAAATCATAATAAGTAATGAATACTAACGAAACACCTCCCGAAAATTAAAGAGTCTCGGGTAAATATTGCCAAACAATACTTGCTTATTTAATAATGATAACATTTTCTTGACAAAATTTGCTTCAAATATGATGTTTTATTATAAAATAATACAAATAAAACTCTTTTACAAAGGTTATAGCAAGAAAGATATAATTGTGACAAGAACATGAAAACGTGCTTATGAATAAACATTACTCAACTTATTGTTCCTCTTTTCTTTATACTCGAACCATTAACCTGATATTTTCTTTTATTAATAATAATACAATCATATTTCTATCCGGCGACTTGATGCTTTAGCATCAAAAACTCTACTTGTTCATACAGAGCTAATACATAGAGCAGAGTGCGTATTTTTACTAAGCATGCGCAGTTAACATTATATCAAAAGCATCATGGGAAGGTCTGTACTTAGTATGTAAATCAAATACTGTTACATCTTTTCTCTTTTACAAAAATAAGAAGTAATTTCCAATCTTATTCAGTTCAGAATACTAAATCATTAAAAACATGATGACTAAGAAATACCTATAAAAATAAACAAATCATGATATCAAAATCACAACTGTCTGAAAAATAAGCTGTAACTGTTAATAACATACATTTATACACAGTCTCACAATTGCTACAATTTGTATATTGTGTTACATAGTCCTTGTATTTCACTGGCATACGAATAACTCGACCTGATCTGGTTTTAATTTCGGATTGTCCACAGTTGATTTAACGGGAGGCTCAACGGGAGGCAACTCATTACTGCTAGCATTCGCAGGTAAACCGACAGTTTCTTCCCTTTCCTTCTCATTGAAGTGTTCGTTAGTTTTGCGAAGCTGACGTCGATTTAGATTTATTACCGTACCATCCTCCTTTCTTATATCATATGAACGTGTTTGTGGCTTTCTAACAACAATACCCTTTTCCCAGGTTTTGTTTCGTTCCTGGGGTTGTATTCTCACAGTTTCACCGGTTCTTAAACGACCTAACGACTTCGCATTTTTGTCGTAATAACGCGTTTGCCTTTGCTTACTTCTGTCAAGATTCTCTTTAATATGAAACGGTATACTCGGTTTAAAATTCAAAGATCTTTCCGGAAGCAATGTTCTAGTTTTCCTGTTTATGAGTTGCTGAGCTGGACTGTAATTTCTTGAAATTTGGGGTGTGTTCCGGAAGTTCAATATCGCTATCATTGGATCCGTGTGAGAATGCTTAGCCATTTTCATGATACGTTTCGCCGTTTTTTACTACGTTTTCCGCCTTTCCGTCTGACTGCGGATATCTAGCTTATGAAAATATATGATTAAAGTCCCATTTTCTTTCAAACGATTTGAATTTCTCAGATTTAAATACACTTGCTTGATCGGAGACAAGACATTCTGGAATTCCATGTCTAGCAAAATGTTGCTTCAGTTTGCCAATGATTTCTTTCGAGCTCGATTCGTATAGCCTGTCAATTTCAAAGAAATTACTAAAATAGTCAACAGTGACCAAATAATCTTTTCCGTCAAACATTAAGACATCTGTTCCAACTTTAACCCATGGCCTATCCGGTATATCATGATTGATCAATGGTTCTTTTGTTTGTTTTCTTTCTAAAGATTGGCAAGTGTCACACTTAGTGATATAATCTTTTATTTGCGATGTCATATTTGGCCAGCCAGTACACACATGATCTTGCTCTTTTCAAACATTCTTCAACACCAATATGTGAATGATTTTGACCTAGAGTTTCTGACCGCATACTTTTAGGTATGACACATCTATCTCCGCGAAATATGATACCATTATCTTCTGATAATTCATCTCTCACTGCAAAGTATGGAGAAACCTCGTTAGGATGGACACCAGCCCAACCATTCTTTATGCATCCGATTAATTTATGTAGAGTTGAATCTTCAGCAGTTGCTTGTCTAATTCGTGCTTGTCTTTGGGGAGACACCGCTAGATAATCTATCTGACATATCAGTGGATTCGATTTCTTTCTCGTAATCTGAAAAATATACTTCTTCAAGTGATGTAGCTTTGTCCTTGTTCAGATATGCTCTTGATAGTGTATCCGCAATATACATATGTTTGCCCTTCTTATAACGAATCTGATAGTCATATGTTCCTAATTTTAGAAACATTCTTTGTAATCGTTTTGGTGCCTTGTACAAAATTTTCTTACAAATAATTTCCAATGCTTTATGGTCATTTTCAACAATAACCTTTCTTCATTATGTAAAATAATGAAATTTGGTCATTCCGTACAGGAAACTTAATAGTTCCTTTACTATCATTTCATAATTCCTTTGTATATTTGTTAAACTACGGCTTGCATATGCTACAGGCTGCCGTTTTGTAACAATACACAACAAAGGCCGGCTTCTGAGGAATCCGCTTGAAGAGTAACTTCAGACTCTGGGTCAAAATATCGTAGTACAGGAGCATCGCACACTGCCTGTTTTAGCGTGTCAAACGCTTCATCATGGACTTCTGTCCACTGAAATACTGCATCTTTATGCGTCAATTGTCTTAACGGCTCACATAGTTCACTTAGTTTATCCAAGAACTTCGTTAAGTAGTTAACGAGGCCTAAAAAACGTTGTACAGCTTTCTTGTCTGTGGGTCTTGGCATGTTCATAATTGCATCTACTTTAGACGGGTCAGGTTTCACCCCTGTGTCTGTCAGCAAATGTCCTACAAACGACATCTCGGTTTTGTGCAACTGAAATTTTTCTTTATTTAGCTTAATATTTCTCTCTTGGCATCTTTCTAGTAGTTTCACTACGTTGTTGTCATGATCGCGCAATGCTTCTTCGTAAGTTTTACCCTTTCCATAAATGATTATGTCGTCTGCGATCGCTTTTATACCCGGTAGCCCTTCCAAATTCCTTTCCAGGTATTGTTGAAAGTACTCTGGTGCTGGTGAAATACCAAATGGCATAACAAGCCAGCGATATCGTCCGAATGGCGTTTCAAATGTTGTCAAATAGCTTGACTGTTCATCTAGCTCCACATGATGAAAAGCATTTTTTACATCGCATTTTGAAAATACTTTTGCAGAATTAAGTTCAGACAACACATCTTCAACCACTGGTAGCAGAAAATGACTTCTTTTCAAAGCAGTGTTCAAAGTTTTTGGATCTATACATATTCTAAGCGCATTTGATCTTTTCTTCACAATTACTTCACTTGATATCCAGTCTGTTGGAGTGTTAACTTTCGCTATTTTGCCTTGTTCTCAAGTTTTATTACTCCTTTTTTAAGTTTTTCTTTCATTGCAATAGGAACCCTTCTGAGTGGCATTTTCACAGGTTTCACTGTATCATCAAATTCCAAGTGTAGTTTTCCCCGAAATCTTCCTTCGCCCTCAAATACCGACGAATATCTCGTTTTAATTTCTTCCACAGTCAATTTAGAGTTCTTATCAACACTGACGGGACAAATGTTATGATATTGTATCTTAATTAAATCCATTTCCTGAATCGTCTCAGATCATAATAACGGAACAGCCGTATCATTTTCCATTACGATAAACCGCACCTCGTATCGTTTTCTTGTCCTGGGATTATTTCAAAACTAATTTGCACGTACCACAGGCTTTCATTTTTTATTTATCATACATTGATAACGTAATGTTAGTTCTCTCTTTTATCTCGTCTGGCGCGTACAACCTTGGTAAAATATTTGCCGTAGCTCCGCTGTCTAATTGAAATCTCACAGTTTTGTTTTTATTAATTAATAACATGTTTGCGAAAATTTTCGTTTTCACCTTTTGATTTTGATTCAACATCAAAACGTCCTCTTCACTTCCTGACGATGAGCTCAAATTTAAATGTCTCACATGTGGTCTTTCTGATTTCACTTTGTGATGTTTACGCGATTTGCATTCCGAAGCAAAATGATTAAATTTGCCACAAGACCTGCACTTTTGTCCAAAAGCCGGACACTTTCCTTTAGCACAATTTTTTCCACAATATTTGCACTTTTTCTTACTACTTTGATCATTTTTGGCAAGCAGTTGTTTGCGTTTTGGCTTTACGACTTGCACATCTTCGTCTGGAGATGCATGTTTAGACAACGACTTTACTTTTGAGGATGATGCTTCTGCTGCTCTGCACATGTCTATGCATTTATCTAGGGTCAATTTATCATCCTGTAGTAATCGTTTTCGTAACCCATTATCTCGAATTCCCAGAACTAGCCTATCAGTTATTAATTCATTCTCTAAGTCACCATAGCTGCATGTTCTTGCAAATTTCCTTACTTTACTAAGATAAGTGTCGAATGTTTCTGTCTCACCTTGCACGCACGTGTGAAAGACGTAACGTTCGAATGTCACTTTGGTTTTGCCAACACAGAACGTTTCGAATTTATCAATGACAATGTCGATATCGTCCTTGTCTGTTTCATTTGCAAAGTTAAATATATCCATTGCTTCAGGCCATATGCATGTTAAAAATGTTGCTACTCTTAGATCCTTTGGTTTGAAATTAAGTCCAGTCTCGTAATTAATCCAGCCACGTCTGAATTTTGTTCCAGTTTGTTGATACATTTCCGTCTAAATCCAATTTCTGCGGGAATGGAATCAACGATGGCACAACATTTGATGGGTGTGCAGCGGGTGATGTTCATCGGCACTCATAATTGTGCTGATATGTCCAAATATTTTACTTTTGCACGTAAATTAAAAGATTAATAAATCCACCACTGCACGAATTATGCTTTAAGAAAAGGGTCGCATTTAGTCCTTTTTGCGTTTGTTAGCAGTCTTATACTTCTGACACCATGTTCCTTGGTGCAGGTAAGAACACAAACGTGCGTTTAAATATTTTATTAAGCTAGTCACAACTCATTCATACAGAGCTAATACATATTTACTAAGCATGCGCAGTTAACATTATAACAAAAGCATCATGGGAAGGTCTGTACTTAGTACGTAAAACAAATACTGTTACACCTCTCTGGCAGAGAGAAACTATTCACATCTGTATACAAATGTAACATGAAAATGTATACATGCACGTGCAAAACTAACTGTTACAGGCTAAATTGTTATCAAAATACTACAATGTATTTCTTTAAGGGACTCTTTACTGGAAGCTAAAGCTAATCAACCAAACTTGACCCCTGGGCCAGAATCCGTACAATCCTGATAGTGGTCAACTACACAGTGTTTCATGTCAAGTATCCAGACTGTACCCCGTGGGGTTTCATAAAAATGTTTTGAAGGTTTTATTATATACATGACGTAACATAAAAAGAAAACCAAAGACCACCGCGGCAGCCATTTTGGATACCATGGCCATAATTTAAACAATATCAGTAGAGATCCACTAGATGATTTTTCGTGCTAAAGAATAAGCTCAAACACTTGAAGTTTCAGAGATGTTTACCATATAGATATACATGTAAAGAAGCACATCCCCTGTGGCACTGTCAATCTTGATCACAGGGCTATAATTTACACAACGTTGATAGAATTCAACCAGATGATACGAGTATTGATCAAAACGTTCTTGGTAAAATGTACTTCTGGTAGTCAGAGAACCCAACTAATGATCTTACTTTTCAATATAATGGTCCTCTACATCAATGCACTTTGCTTAACTGTGCTCCAACTTGTTTAACCCTTAAAAATAGAACTCTCTATTTTGGTCCTCAAAAAACTCATTGACCGCCTCAGTGACACCTTCATTGCTTCCAAAACGTCTACCACGAAGCTTGGCTTTCAGTTTCGGAAACAGGAAGAAGTCAGAGGGGGCCAAGTCCGGAGAATATGGGTGATTGGGAAGAATTTCAAAACCGCAGTCAGTTGCAGCAATCATCACAACTTGGTATGTTTGAGCTGGCGCATTGTGGTGCAGGAGCATAACGCCTTGTGTCAGTTTGCACCCCCTTTTACGCTCGATTTCTTGACGCAGACGTCTAAATAGTTCGAAGTACACTAGCGTTTATGGTACAACCTTGCTCAAGATAGTCAATCATGATTATCCCCTGACTATCCCAAATAATTGAAGCCACCATCTTCCCTGCTGATGGCACTCTCTTGAATTTCGTCGGAGGAGGTGAGCCAGGGTGCTTCCACTGCTACTTTGTTTTTTGGATTCTGGATCGAAGTGATTGACCCTTGTTTCATCCTGAGTTACGATCCGGTTGATAAAATCAGGTTCATTATCGTAGCGAGACAAAAGATATCATGAAATGTCAAGCCTGGTCCGTTTCTGGTCGTCACTCAACTGTCTGAGGACACATCTAGCGGAAACCTTTGACATGTCATAGACATCAGTCAGAATTGCCTGAACTGAACCTAAGTTAATACTCACATTCCTAGCAATGCTTCACAGGTCTCGTCTTCTGTCGCACGTAACCAGATCGTGCACAGCTTCGGCAGTTTCATCGTTGGTGGCCTCTTTTGGCCGCCCGGGCCGCTCATCATCTCGCTGTTCTGCCCCTCTTAAATTCAGCAGCCCACGTTTACACAGTGCTATATGAAGGGGACTCCTTCCCAAGTGTATCCATGAAGTCTTCATGGATTTCCTTGGGGGCATCCCTTTCTTACAGAGGTACCTAATGAGGGATCTGATTTCAACTTTCTCCATTTTGTCTAAATGACACAACACTCTACTGATCAAAGTGTGTTTTATGTTACTTAATCTGAGTAAAACCGCGTTTAACTAGGTCAGTTATCTTCAATAAGATATCAGTATTGACGTATCGTGTGTAAATGTCAGTATAGAGGCTTGAAGTATTTCGGGCCGAGAACTTTTTGATCATACCTCGTATGTCATGCTAAATATCTATGCTCTGGCCGAGGAGGGTTTTGAAGACTTGACAATATACATGAATTAATGTAAAACCGATGGACATCTGTGGCTGGGGTAAATTTGACTTAAGGACTATTATCTCTACAATCATGGTAGAATATGTTATACCAAATATCTGAGCCCTAGTCCTAAGATAAGAGGGTTAAGAGAAGATTAAAAAATACTTTATGCATGTAAGAAAAACTCGAACTTTTGTAGGGAACCTCTAATTGTATACTTCATTGTAAAGCTCCGGACCTTGTGTGTTTTCAGACAAGATTATTGCATTTTGCGTTTTTGTAACTCCTTTTGGTACAGAGATCTACTTATGCAATAGGAAGGAACCATTTGAACAACTCTGATATGGTACTACCAAAAGATCATTCCTGTGAAGTTTTGTTTATATCCAGCCGTTGGTTTCAGATAAGATATTGTTCATGTGAATTGAAGGCTATGAACGACTTAAGACGACAGACTCCAATAGCTTATCATGAGCACGTTTTGTTTTGTTGAACTAACATACTAGGTAGACTTAGGATGTCCATTGTAAACTATATAAAAACTGAAACCAGAACTTTTGTTTGTTTTCTATAGTTTTGTTTCAAACTTTAAGAAAATGAAAATAAACTACAGAAAGTATTGACTTAACATAAATCCATATATCAACAGGTCAAATCAAATACAAACATCCTAAATTCCTTGATTACAAATATTACAAAAGTTGTTTCATAAAATGACAAAAATATGAACCCACTTAGACAAGTGTTATGAGAGTACAATTGTAAAAAAGTGTTGTCATTAAGTTAGTAGCCTTGACTATTCTCAAAACATGTATATATAGACAAAAAACACAACGAATTACGAACAAAGATATTTAAAAAAAAAACACAACCAAAAAGAGAGCATGTGGGCCCTAAATCGATTATCAGAGAATAGGATCTACATATGCAAATTTTATTACCAGGACATTCTTTTTAATTTTAATCAAAATCTACCAATGGGTTGAGGAGATTTCATGTAAGTTTTATTTCTGTATTAAGCATGCACGATGTTGTATGTCTTATTTTTTCAAAAGTACATGTACTTCTAAAAGATACTTTTTTTATGAATGTAATCAAAATTAGCTATGCACCTAAAAAGTTTATGATATTTACTTCTTAACTATGTTACAATGTTAAAACTTTACAAATTTTTCATGATTAAAAAGAATCAAGCTTTTATCAATGTCAATATAAAAGAGTATAAAATGTCTTTATAAGCTTTTTTATTCTTTTTTTTAGCTCTGGTAGCAATTATGCTCAACGGAACGTAACCATATAAGCAATTTTTGTAAAGGACCACCTAAAGATCATTCAAGTGATGCTTTTCAATAACATGGTTAAAGACAAAATATCCTTTAAAGCCTATTTCTAATTGTGACAATTTAGCAGACCTTAACAAAATTAGTAATATTAGTAAAGGATCATTAAGGATCATTTTTGTTGAGTTTCATCAAAATCTATCAAGCAACTAGGGAGACGTTACCTAAAGCTTTTTTTAGTCTTTTATCAAGTATGCAAGTTTGCTCATATTAATTTGATTAGCCCCTTTAAGGGTCTCTATAGAAATACCTTTAAATGTCTTTTTCTACAGAACTGATGGATGGATGATCACCAAACTTTGTTTGAAGCATTGTTGGGTAGTCTTTTATCAAGTTTGCTCATATTATTTTGATTGGCCCCTTTTAAGGGCCGCTAAAATAAAAAATAGATATACATTTAAACGTCTATTGCTACAAAACTAATTGATGGATGATTACCAAACTTTGTCTGTAGCATTATTGGGTAGTCTTTTATTAAGTTTGCTCATATTAATTTGATTAGCCCCCTTTAGGGGCCGCTAAATTAAAAATAGAAATACGTTTAAACATCTTCTCCTACAGAACTTATTAATGGATGATTAACAAACTTTGTCTGTAGCATTTTTGGGTAATGTTTTATCAAGTTTGCTCATATTAATTTGATTGGCCCCTTTTAGGGGCCGCTGAAGCTAAAAATAGAAAAACCTTTAAACATCTTCTACTTCAGAACCAATTGATGGAAGATCACCAAACTTTGTCTGTAGCATTCTTGGGTACTTTTTTTTTATCAAGTTTGCTTATTTCAATTTGATTAGCCCCTTATAGGGGCCACTAAAGCTAAAAATAGAAAAAGCCTTCGAACATCATTTCCTACTGAAATAATTGATAGATTATCACCAAACTTTGTAGCATTTTAGGTATTATTTTATCAAGTTTGCTCATATTAATTTGATTAGCCCCGTTTAAGCTACATCTTAAATGCCCCAGGTCATGGCATTTCTTCAAATTATTGTTTAAACATATTCTATGCTCAATTTAATATTAGAATATATTGACATTCCAACACTGAAAAGCAGTTGTTTCTGGTGAGCGACTCAGGGCCATCATGGCCCTCTTGTTTTCTTTGAAGCCTATAGCACTTTTAAATGGCCATGACCTCCACTTGATCATAGCATTGCTTAAAAACATAAATTATTCATTAATGACATCCAGATACATTTTAGGCTAAAACACATATAACTCTGTCCTGTGATATAATATTGAATTTTAAAGTTTCTGTTTCATTCTTTTATGATTATGATATGTAAAGTTAATACTGTGCAACATATTTGATATTTTAAGAAAAGGTAATACTGCATTTCCATATCATATGGTTCTGATTGAAATACAAAAAGATATATTTCTCAGGTACCAGTGAGATATCGATGGATAAAGCAAAACTAAAGGAATAATCTGAGAAAGATTATTATAAAGACATTAATGTCATATACATTTGTTGATTCTCTCATTAATTTTAATTAATTAATAAAACTGTTAAACCGTTGTTGTTGTTGTTTTTTTTAAAGCTTATACATGTATATCTATTTAATGTACATGTAGTAGTAGTGCACTTGTGAATATTGAGCCAAACTATCAAGTTGTTAATACTGTTGGTTCACTCAAATACACAATATTGGTGTTTTTAAGAAACCTGGTTATAATTAATAAAATATTTACCTTAACATAATCAACAGGTTAATTAGTTCACCAACTACTTGTACATTATAATGAACCTCAATATAATTATTTAATAGAAATTTTACCTGAACTATTAACAGGTTTATTAAATAGTTCATCAACTACGTGTACATTATAATGAACCACAGTATAATTATTTAATAGAAATTTTACCTGAACTATGAAAAAGTTTATTAGTTCACCAACTACATGTACATAATAATGTTCAACCTCGATATAATTATTGAATAGAAATTCTACCTGAACTATGAAAAGGTTTATTAGTTCACCAACTACATGTACATAATAATGTTCAACCTCGATATAATCATTGAATAGAAATTTTACCTGAACTTTGAAAAGGTTTATTAGTTCACCAACTACATGTACATAATGATGTTCAACCTCGATATAATTATTGAATAGAAATTTTACCTGAACTATGAAAAGGTTTATTAGTTCACCAACTACATGTACATTATAATGTTCAACCTCGATATAATTATTGAATAGAAATTTTACCTGAACTATGAAAAGGTTTATTAGTTCACCAACTACATGTACATAATAATGTTCAACCTCGATATAATTATTGAATAGAAATTTTACCTGAACTATGAAAAGGTTTATTAGTTCACCAACTACATGTGTATTATAATGAACCACAGTATAATTATTTAATACAATTTTTACCTGAATTATCAACAGGTTGGTTAGATTACCAAATATACCCTGATATCTGCTATATTGTAGAAGTGCTAACATTTGTGTTACAAAAGCTGTAAAGACAAAAAAGCATTATAAAAAAGTACAAACATTGATATTTGTTGTCAGTGAGCAAATAACAGGGAAAAGTGAAACATGTCTTGGTTGTTGAATACTTTCTAATAGGCTGTATGTTTTCTAATAGGCTGAATTATTCACTTCTTGTCAAGAAAAGTGACAAATTTAAATGTATGTAATTATGTATATTTGTAAATGTTTGAGTATTTTGTTAGTCAGTACCTATGCAAGTACAGTCAAATTTGTCCATGAAGACCAGGCCACGTGTTTACAAAAGCAACAAAGGATAAGACTCCAAATGATCTAGATAAGGTTAAAAAATTGATTTTGTAATTATGAAATATTTTATATTATATGAAACAAGAGGAGTTTATTTATAAATACGTACATAATCTTAAGAATATTTGTATTAATTCTCAAGTTATATATAGGTCTTTCAGATTATGGTGTTTTTAAGGGCAAGTTTGACTGTAATGGTTGTTATTCCAGTAGGTTAAATATATATTTGGTATGATATAGATCTATACATGATAAAAGTTTTTTATGCATTTGCCTGAAGAGTAAGTTTTGTATATACCTTAAATCACTCTTTTTTTCCTATATAAATCCAATTAAGATTATGCTTAAGTTTTTGGACATTTTGAACTTGCACCCATGTATATATATATTATAGTGCTGTGAATTATATTCAAGGTTCAAAAAAAATATAGAAAGGTTCTGTATCATATTTTAAATGATTAGAATTCGTGAATCTTACTTTTTTGTTTATTTAATTAAAAATAAGATAGTTATCATCTAATGTACATGTATGTGCCTATACAATTATAATTTCAACTGCTATGTTGATCAGTTTTGACCTGATTTGTTATTTAATTTAATTACTTTAAATTTATAATAATTGTAACTTTTAAAAGCATATGTACTTTTAAGTGTATCTTATATCAATGAATGGTTTGCAATAAATATATGTGCAGATAAATGTTTCTTTACATGAATATGGGTATTTTGTTTTTGTTTTGTTTTTGTGCTCATCTGCTTGTTACTGCATAATTTATGTAACAATTTTGTACTGATTTGAAATTTGAATGCTTTATTTACCAGGTTTTCAACGAAAACTGGATATTATGCTCCTCGAAAAATTTCGGGGGAGCATATAGTCGTCTGGTTGTCCGTCCGCACTACGAAATAGGGTTAGAGGGCCATCTAACTGTAAACAGAACAAAAGAGAACAATAGAGTTCATTCTGTAACAATAGAGTAAGGGGCGATTGGCCCTCTGTTAAACAATAGAGAATAACAATAGAAAACGCCCCTTATTCCAATTCGGCCTGACGGCCATCCGTCCGTCAGTCCGTCCGTATGTAGGTACGTCCCGAATTCATGTCCGGCCCATAACTGTGTTATTTGAAGTCAGATTTTAAAACTATTTCACAGAAATGATCACAATATTGAGACGACGTGTCGCGCGCAACATTTGGGTCGCTACCTTGAAGGTCAAGGTCACAGCATGACCTTGCAGCAAAATCGTGTCCGGCCCATAACTTCGTTATTTGAAGTCGGATTTTAAAACTATTTCACAGAAATGATCACCATATTGAGACGACGGGTCGCGAGCAACATTTGGGTTGCTACCTTAAAGGTCAAGGTCACAGCATGACCTTGCAACAAAATTGCGTCCAGCCCATAACTTTGTTCTTTGAAGTCGGATTTAAAACTATTTCACAGAAATGATCACCATATTAAGAGGAGGTGTCGCGCGCAACATTTGGGTCGCTACCTTGAAGGTCAAGGTTACAGCATGACCTTGCAGCAAAATCGTTTCCGGCCCATAACTTAGTTATTTAAAGTCGGATTTTAAAACTATTTCACCAAAATGATCACCATATCGATACAAAGTGTCGCGGGCAACATTTGGGTCGCTACCTTAAAGGTCAAGGTCACAGCATGACCTTGCAGCAAAATCGTTTCCGGTCCATAACTTCATTATTTGAAGTCAGATTTTAAAACTATTTCACAGAAATGATCACTATATTGAGATAACGTGTTGCGCGCAACATTTGGGTCGCTACATTGAAGGTCAAGGACACAGCATGATCTTGGAGCAAAATCGTGTCCGGCCCATAACTTAGTTATTTGAAGTTGGATTTTAAAACTATTTCACAGAAATGATCACCATATTGAGACAATGTGTCGCGAGCAACATTTGGGTCGCTACCTTGGAGGTCAAGGTCACAGCATGACCTTGCAGCAAAATTTTGTCCGGCCCATAACTTTGTTACTTTAAGTTAGATTTAACAACTATTTCACAGAAATGATCACCATATTGAATCGACGTGTCGCATGCAACATTTGGGTCGCTACCTTGAAGGTCAAGGTCACAGCATGACCTTGCAGCAAAATCGTGTCTGTCCCATAACTTCGTAATTTGAAGTCGGATTTTACAACTATTTCACAGAAATGATCACCATATTGAGACAATGTGTCGTGCACAACATTTTGGTTGTTTTTACACTTTAAACTTTGTCTGTGACATAACTCTGACACTACAAGAGGTATACTTTCCTGTGTCCAAAACCTATTCGGGGATCATCACCCGGTTCCACCCGCTCTTGTTGTAATGCCAAACTTGGCAGGCGGGCGTCAACATTTGGTTTCCGCTAATAACTTTAGTGGGTTTTTTTTAGCCTTTTTCACCAAACTTGGTGTGTAGGTGTGTAGGTAGCTTATATCAAGAGGCAGCTTGGGATTGATACCCAGGTGTCTATGATCAAGGTCAAGTGCACTGTTACTATAAAGCTAAATTCAGTTTCAGCTTAATAACTTGAGTTTGCTATGGCCTATTAACACCAAACTTGGTGTATGGGTAGCTTATATCGAGAGGCAGCTGGGATTGCTACCCAGGTGTCTGTGATCAAAGTCAAGGTCACTGTTTCTAAAAATAGAAATTATTCAGTTTCAGCTCAATAACTTGAATTTGCTTTGGCTTATTGACACCAAACTTGATGTATGGGCAGCTTATATTAAGAGGCAGCTGGGAGTGCTACCAAGGTGTCTGTGATCAAGGTCAAGGTCACTGTTACTAAAAATAGAAATTAAGTTTGCGCTCAATAATTTGAGTTCTCTTTGGCCTATTGACACCAAACTTGATGTATGGGTGGCTTATATCAAGAGACAGCTTGGGGTCGCTACCCAGGTGACTGTGATCAAGGTCAAGGTCACTACTACTTGAAATGGAAATTAAGTTTCAGCTCAATAACTTGAGTTTGCTTTGGTCTATTGGCACCAAACTTGGTGTATGGGTAGCTTATATCAAGAAGCAGCTTGGGATTGCTACCAAGGGGTCTGATATCAAGGTCAAGGTCACTGTTAATAAAATGGAAATACAGTTTGCGCTCAATAACTTGAGTTTGCTATTGACACAAAACTTGGTGTATGGGTAGCTTATATAAAGAGGCAGTTTTGGATTGCTACCCAGGTGTCTTTGAACAAGGTCAAGGTCTCTGTTGCTTAAAAGAAATTCAGTTTTCACATATTAACTTGAGTTTTCTTTGACCTTTTGACATCAATCATGCTGTGTGGCAGCTTGGGATTGCCACTAAGATATCTGGGAGCAAGGTCAAGGTCATTTGCTTACAATAGAATTTTCAGCTTATTCACAATAAGGAGCATTTTGAACCTTTGTTTCCTGTCACATCAAAACTTGGTCGTTGAAAACCTGGTTTTCGTCGCATTGTGGCGCTTCTTGTTTATATTATAATACAGTAGTTTTGAGTGATTTCAATAACAAAATATTGAAATTGAGCATCTGGACTATGAATAATGAATGTTGAGGCGGCCTAGTAGCTCTATTCTTGTTGAATCAACAGAAAAATATCAATGCCTGATTTTAACCAGTTTTAAATCATGTGAAAAAAGAAGGAAATTCCCTATAAAGGCGAAAATAATAAATTGATTTTTTATCAAATAACATAAATATTCGGATTTTTTCTTGTAAGAATATGTTAATGAAATGAAAATATTGTTTTCAAAATCTAAAGTTATTGTGATAAAAATATTACCAGTTTTTGTTCGAAAGTGTGTAATAAATGTAGTACACATAGAAGTTGTATTTTATTCTGATACATGTATAATTGTTACAGGATTTTTTAACCATATTTTTTGTGTTTAGCGATTCGGGACCTAAGTCCTTGTCCATATTTAACGAGATTTGAATATTTTTATTACTGAGTAATGGCCTTAGAATAGAAATGGAGTTTTGGTCTTTTAATGATTCTTGTTTCGCCTGCAATATGCTACTAAGAAGATATGCTAATAACAAGCTGCGACCAAAGGGAAAAACCCTGTCCAATCACCCCTCAATACAACTGCCTAGTTGGCTATCATCAGGCGACACGTGATACTAAACATGATTTTCACAAAAATAAAACGTAAGTTTATATCCCAAACCTAATGTAGTATTATAGTTGATACATTATATAGCCAAATTCCAAGTGAGTTTAGACACACGGGTCGAGGTACTGGTTGGATTTCAACCAAACTTTACAGGAGTGATCAGTACCATCCATAGTTGTGCACATTTACGACTTGTTCTGCTTCCCAGCACAAAATGGCCACCAAAGATAAAAATAGAAAAATCTTGTCCAGCCTTCACAGGTCAAACTACTGAAACTTTACACCACCCCTATTTGTGCGTGTCACCGGCTCATTCCGCTTCGCTGCACAAAATGGCTTCCAGAGTTAAAAAAATCTTGTTCGGCCTTCACAGATAGCAGTATTGTGGAATTCCCACCAAACTTAACAGGTGTGATCAGTACCATCACAACTACTGGTGGGATTTCAACCAAACTTTACGGAAGTTATCAGTATCATTCATAGTTGTGCAGGTAAAGAGTAAACTCGGCCCTGTACCAACTCGGCACGGGTCAACTCGGCACAGGTCAACTCGGCATATCGCCAGCATGTCGTACTTCGTTGCACAAAATGACCACCAAAAAAAATCTTGCCCGGCCTTCACAGATAGCAGTATGTGGGATTCCCACCAAACTTTACAGGTGTGATCAGTACCATCCATTTTTGTGCATATAGCCATGATCCGCTTCGCTACACAAAATGACCACCAGAGCAAAAAATTAGAAAATTCTTGTCCGGCCTTCACAGGTCAAACTATTAGTGGGATTTCAACCAAACTTTACCGGAGTGATCAGTACCATCCATAGTTTCACCGGTCAATCTACCTGTGGGATTTCAATGAAACTGCACAAGAGTGATCATTACCATCCGAAGTTGTGCATATCGCCGGCATATTCTGCATTGCTGCAGAGCTATAAATAGAAAAATCTTGGTGTGCTTTCACAAGTCAAGCTGCTGGTGGGATTTCAATGAAACTGCAAATGAGTGACCATTCAGAGTTTTAGGAGACATGTTTTTGTGACAAAAACCCTTCTAGTTTCAATTTGCCCCATTTAGGGGTCAACAGAGCTAGAAATATAAAACCTTTAAACATCTTCTACTGAACTAATTGATGGATGATTTACCAACTTTGTCTGTAGCATTCTTAGGTAATCTTTTATCAAATTTGCTCATATTAATTTATTCGGCTCCTTTAAGGGGCCTCTACAGCTAAATATAGTTTGTTTGTTTGTTTCATTTTTACGCCTTTTCCCAACAGTATTTCAGTCATATAGCTAACTATCGTTTCACCAAATAGCTAACCATCGTTAAACCAGTACTAGACTACTTTCCTCCGGGCTAAACTACCAAAGCATCTCCCGGGGATCGAACCCACGCCACTCTAACCCCTCGACCACGGAGGCTGTTAGTTAAAAAAAACTTTAAACATCCTCTTCTACTGCACATTTTTGCGGATGATGACCAAACTTTGTCTGAAGCATTCTTATGGGATATTCTTATGTAGTATTTTCTCAAATTTGCTCATTTTAACTTGATTGGCCCCATTTAAGGGGCCACTATAGCTTAAAATAGAAAAAAAACATCTTCTTCTGCACTAATTGATGTATGATCACCAAGCTTTGCCTGTTGCATTCTTAGGTAGTCTTTTATCATTTGCTTATATTAATTTGATTAGCCCATTTTAGAGGCCACTAGAGCTAAAATCGGAAACCTTTAAACATCTGCATCTACAGAACTAGTTGATGGATGATAACCATCCAGTTAAATCTTCGAATAGTTTGCCATGAGAATTGACCTTGGTATTTTGATCTGTATATTGGATAAAATAAATGATATTCTTTTTCAATTAAATTTTGACAACATATTTTACAATCTTACGGTGGCACAAAGGTAACGTGTGTGCGTTTTTATTTATCTCGTGGCCACGAGATACTATGTCGTGGCCACGAGTTACTAAGTCGTGGCCACGAGAGGGCTAAGTCGTGGCCACGAGATATTTAACCAATCAGAATACGCTGTATATATTATGTAATGTTTAAACTTTATAACTTACTTTTACATGCAACATTAATCTTTGAAAATATTGAAGATATTCACTTTGAACTTGTCTTTAAGATCATATTAGAAAGTCACCTTCCAAGGCCCATCAGACATTTATTTTTACTATAGCTCTTTGTTGGGCAAGTTTGTGATCGAATTGGTCAGTTTGTACGTACTACGGCCTGTTAACCTTGTTTATACGATAACATGAGAAGGAATAAGTCCTGGTTTATTTTATTTGTAAGGGACATTGCCCATGGACAGTAAATAGCCTATAAGGTAAAATCCTTGTCTGATGAATAATTTAGAAAGGATAAGCCATGGTTAATGTAACCCAGAAAGATCATTGCACCTGATCAGTAGATGACATCTAATAATTTCGAGGTCATTGGGTCAAAAATCAGGGTCACAGTGACGCTAAATGTAAAATTATTGACAAGTCAATAAGTTGTATAAATGGCACTTTTACAGGCTGGTGAAGAAGGGGCATCCTTGTACTATAGCACATGTCTAGTTAATTAGGGAAATTCACATAAATGGTGTAATCTGATTGGTTATTTATCTCGTGGCCACGACTTAGCTATCTCGTGGCCACGACTTAGTAACTCGTGGCCACGACATAGTATCTCGTGGCCACGACTTAGCTATCTCATGGCCACGACTTAGTAACTCGTGGCCACGACATAGTATCTCGTGGCCATGACTTAGCTATCTCGTGGCCACGACTTAGTAACTCACACACATGTCACATTTGTGCCACCGTACAATCTCTATCAATTCTATCAACATTGTAATATCTGCCAGTTTCTACCATAAGAACATGAGAGTTAAGTCTTGTTTTTGTTACAGCCTTTTTCATATTATCGTTTGAAATAGTATCTACTGTAGATATTTTTTAAATTCAAAACTGCTTTTAAAATTACAATAGCTCTCCCGAAATACCGTTTTGCCAGTCTTGGATAACTTGAACTATTATCCTTTTTTTAAATTAAAATAATTCATATCGCTATCAAAATACAATCTTATTATCAGTAAAACCTAAATGATCAACAATAGAATTCATTCTTTTTGCCAAACATATACCGCTAATATTGTCACATTGATCTTTATACAAATGATATATAAAAGTCTTTTCATCATTTTGAGCCAATATTTAACAGATCGTTTTTTTTTTATTCATATCGACCAAGCTCGCCATGAACCGCATATATTCATGTACACACAACATATAAAAGATTTCGGTAAGTAATAGAATTCTCTTTGAGAAAAAGAGAGAAGTGTAACTGAAGCAAGAATAAACTAGCAAACTGTACTCTTCTGTGAAATTTTCATTTGGGAGGATTAGTTAAGCGGAGAACAAAGCAACACGGTTGCAATACGTCTAAAATGATCACCCGACTTAAATACTCAGATAATTTTATCCTCTGATAAACATTTATAATCTTATATAACAAGAAAAAAATGCTTTTACTTCTTGGAACAGTAAATTGTCATGAAATATAGTTTTGTTCCAAGTATAGCATAACGAAAGCAGAATTGTGCTGGTTAAAATGTCTACCTCTCGACTCAGGGATTGTCGCTTTTAGCCCTACTGGGGTCTGGACTATGATTTGTCGGCTTTGACTTAACTATTGTTTTATCCAAGTATGAATCATTTCAATTAAAAAACAACTTAATGTTGGCCGATTTCATGAAAGTCAATCACTTTTAAGGTCGAAATTATCTAGCCTTTGTCCCCGCGAGGATGTATATTGACTTAACATTGCATTTTGACTTGAATTACAAAAAGCAACATGTGTTACTTAAATGCTCGGTTTGAAAACATATTCCACGACTCCATGAGATTTTGGTTGTGTTCGGTTTTTTACACACATACGTTACTTTCTGCAAATTCAAACATAAATGCAAGTACATAATTATTTATGTTATGATTGAGATACAATATGGGAATCAGAAGGCATGTTGTGTATGTCTATTTAAACTACATTTAACTCATGAGCAGATTGCAAAATTTAACATATCACATTTCCTTGTTACACTTATTTTTAGTGTCACCAGGGAAACTGCCCACACGTATATAAAATGTTTTGCGGGGTGCCACGTTTATTCTGTAATTTGATTACTTTAAAACAGTTCCGTCCAAAAAAGAATGCTTAATGGGGTTGATGTCAAACAACTTGTCCCTCTCCAATACGGATTTAAATATTGTTGGGGATTTTGAATTCTTTCATGTGCACGTGAGGAAGCTCTCCAGCAAGCTTACGTCAGTGGCTCTACTGACTTATGCTAGAATTAATGTCCGGTAGCCCAACCGATGTCTTCTTCCACCAGTGAAGATTGAAAGTTGACATACGACCATTAAGTTTCCTATCGTACCTTACATTAATACCCAGTGAGGTACCTGATGTCTTCTAATACCAGTAAAGCTGGCAAGTCGTCGACATATGATCATTACAGTGGGCAAAAGTATGTAGTCTTCCATAAACGGTTTCTATCTGATGCACTAGTAGGTCACTGTAGATACAAATAAACTTTAAAAGTCTTTTCCTCGGAGCTAATGTGTTTGACCCTATCTTTACGTGTATAATTTGATATAGATCATGCCCATAGAGTCAAAATTGGCCCTGCCCTAGGGTCACATAATTTCCATAGACTTATATGGAAAAACAAATTTTAATCTTCTTTTTTGAATCTTATTGCCCAAATGATAGATAGTTGGCATGTGATGTTCTACAATCTTTATATACGTAAAGACTCTGAAGCCAAAGAAGACCCACCCTGGGACTTAAGAGAAACAAAGGCGACTGAAGTAAACTTTTAAGAAACTATATTCACCAGACTATCTCAGATATTTGTCGTGTAGTATCATTTTGTTATCCACTACAAAAGGTATATAAATTATGACTCAGAAGTCGAACTTTGTCACAACTCAATATGAAACAATCTGAATAATTATAACCTGTTCTGGCTATTAATCTGAGGTGAGCGATCTCTGGTCATCATTTCCTTGTTGTTTTCTATCAATTATCCCAAATAACGGTAGTGTAAGAGAAACATATTCTAATACGTTCTTAAAACTTAAAACTACCTACCTTAAAGTTGGTTTCCTTAATGAAAGGGGGTACTTTAGTGTAGCTAAGTAGACTGATTCTCAGCCTATGTGTTCTGATTCAAGTACTAGATGTCGCACCACAGATAGTTAGCTCAAAGAAGAAGACTAAAATTTAATTAGTAATACCTATTCCAAGATGTTTACTTGGCTGTGGATAAGATGTAAGTCTTTTATCAAAGGACTGTCTGTTAACCATGTTTTATGGTGCAACACTAGTACGATCATTATGAAGTGGACTTCAACAATTCATCTTCAATATGTATTCGCAATAATGTGCAAACGAAATAACGAGACATTCTTTAGCAGGTCTATATGAATGGCTCAGAACCATCCTGTAGTGTATATGTATGTAAAGTTAGCCTAAATTCCAGTTTAACTGATTTTAGTTTCCGGCAAAAATACAGCAGGTGAACTGGGTGAGTCGGTGTTTCTCGATCTATATCAGCATTTTAATATTTTGGGCATACATCGCACAATAAAATTTAAACAAAAACATGTTATTTTAATGTTGAAGGAAGCAATACAGTTCTCAACTTTGAGAAATTTATTGCATTTACTAATCATTTTTCCACCTTATAAAACACAATAAACACAATAACACAATCTTAAACCATTTTTATTTTACAAAGTTGATATTTGACCTTAACATGTAAACAGTGTATCACTTTTATTAAAATTCTTAAAAAAAACATCGTAGCCTGTTTTAAATCAAAATCATAGGAAAGAAAAGACTATTACTTGTTAAATTTATTACTTAATTAGTTATATACTAATACATTATTAATATTGCATAAAGTTAATATAATTTAATAACAATAAAACAGCCTTTTCTAGGCTAATGAGTGAAAACAGGGATCATTCTCTACGTGCGAATTAAAATACCAGAAAATGTATTCATGTGTTGTGAATCTTCAACCAACCTAGTCCCATTCGTTGCACTGTAACATTTTACCCATACCCTGTCTCCTTTTTTAAGGTGAACAAATATTTTTGAAGAATTACAGACGTATGTGTTTGCCTCATAATAATGAGAA
Organism: Ruditapes philippinarum; assembly: GCF_026571515.1. NCBI lineage: Eukaryota > Metazoa > Mollusca > Bivalvia > Venerida > Veneridae > Ruditapes > Ruditapes philippinarum. The sequence goes on along the minus strand of NW_026857020.1, from coordinate 42,868 downwards.
GCTGAGTAATAAGTATTGTTAATCATGATATTAACATACATATTTTTACCAGTGCTATACAGACAAAACTGGTAACTAAAAGAATAAGATCCGCCCACCGGTGCTGTAAAATATCCAGTTGTATTGCTGTAAGCTCCGCCCACGTTGACAAGGTTTGTTGTAAAGATGAATCTCGCACCACTGCTAACATTGTATGTGCTAAGAGCATGCGCGAGAAATACCACTTCAGAGACTGCAAACATATGCAAACAAATGACTTTCCCTTAACTGTTCATTTTTGAAAAACATATTGAATTTCATATAAATTTTTAAGTACATAAAATTTTATTGTAGAAAATATAGACATTACTTTGCTGCATACTGTTTTATTTCATCGATATACGTGTATGGTAATAAAATGATTTCTTTCTTAATTTGTGACTCCTTGGAAAAAATATTTTTTGAGTCTTTCCAATTTGTATGTACCTTTCCTGTTCAGCAACTTAGAAAAATAGAGTATATCACAGGTGCACCAGATATTTAAATATACATTCGCTTGGAATGTTTTACTTATTAAGCATTATTATACTCTAGGTCAAGACTGTTGTTTTATTTTATTTTATTTATTTTTATATCAGGTTCAGTAAACTATTAGACTGTTTTTGTGTGTTTATTCGTTTTGTTTTCACTTGCCTCTTTCGAAATAATTTTCATATAAATATTATATTCTGTTGATTATGAAAGAAAAGGTTTGCGAAAATATTGAAATTCAGACATGTGGACATTATCAATTAGTCATGCCGCTGATATGTTTATTGTTATTTACTCGTCTGAGACTTTTATGATAATTCGGTCAAGCCAGCTTACGATCACATCACATCTATAAAAATATGACTATTATGATGAATTTAATATAGACCGATTTATTTGAAATTCATTTACTTGTTTCCAAGCAGTTTCTGGCCCCAAATCGTACTTTTAACAAATAAAATAAAAATTTGTCTCTTGACGAGTATAAGACCAAGATTTTCACAGAACAAAGTTAGGTACCTTTCAAGTCATTACCTTGTTTTCAATATTGCTCTTTTAGTTTACTTTTTACTTGGAATAATAGGCTTGCATGAAACACATTTGCGCTCTTTTATTCAAAATTTCATAGCAGTTTTTCGGACCTTTTTTTATTTTGAATATAATTCAGTACCAGTAAGAAATGTTAAGATGTTTTTATCAAAGAAATAGAACTCCCCAACCTTTTTCCGTGTCGTCTGCAAATATAATGTTCAAAAATATTGATTAACCTGGAAAGGGGTTTCAGTTCTTGCGCATGTGCATTTAAAGTAGAATTCCACATGTGTAGCTTATTTTTAAATGTCTTAAGTTCTCTAAGGTAACTTTAAACAACAGGAAAAATCTTTAAAACATATAACTGTGCTGTTTTAAATGCTATGTTGCATAGAAAACAAATGTCTCTTTGATTTGACGAAGTAACAGAGCTGCCCTATTGGTAAAAATAGACTGTACGTACTGAACGAAAATGATAAGGGGCCGGAAAACTGCTAAGGACCGGAAACTGCTTGACAACCAGTATCTGAATATCTGTTTGACTTTTTTTGGCAGTCGGCCTGAAATAAGCCTAAATTGAATTATTTTAATTGGTTGAATCGACAATCTCATAATTGAAAATACATTTTCATTGGTTGATTTTATAATTTCTTGTTTAAAGATTATATTTTCATTGGTTAACTATTGAACGCATTTTAGATATAGGTTCTTTTAATGATAATATGAAAAGATGTTAAATTAAAAGTTTAAGGCGATGGTGCCGCAGTTTGATGCGTACAGGTATAGATGCTATTAAAACCGGTTGGAATAGTTGGTGTAAATATGAATAGAAAAACAATATTAAAACAGAAAGAACGACCTATATATATATATATATATATATATATATATATATATATATATATATATATATATATATATATATATATATATATATATATATATATATATATATATATATATATATATATATACCAATATTACCAATGGCTCTTTATGTAAACAATTTGAACACATATCAGGGTCATTTTTATGCCACCGCAGCATCTGCGATGCGGTGGCATATAGCGATTCACACGAGTCCAATTTCAACCAAACTTGGCAGGATTGATTCTTGGGTAAAAGGCTTCCAAAGTTGTTCAAAGAATTTCATTCCATGCAGAAATCTGGTTGCCATGGCAACCAAAAGGAATTATAAGAATAAATTTTAACTAGAACTATCACTAAATGTGATTAATACCCCCACAAGACTGCTTCAGAAATGAGGATGTTACTAGTAACAGAATACCTTGTAAAAGAATTGAAACATAGAGTTATGGTTGTGGGCAATTAAAGATAATTATGATTCATGTATGTTGCATTTCCTTTCAATGTGGTTGGCCATTGATGAAGTTTAATTGAATTACTCTGTAATAAGTCCAGAAAGACAAAGAAAAAGATCAAAGGGCAATAACTCTATAAATACTGAAGATAGAGTAATAGTTCTTGTGCACTGCACTTCCTCTTATTGTGCTTGACCATTGTATGAAGTTGTTTTGAATTCCAACCAGTACGTTTTAAGTTATGCTCCGGACAAGGAAAAGTATCAAACGGCAGTAACTCTGTATTTTGTCAAAATGGAGTTATGGTCCTTGTGCACTGCACTTCCTTTGAATGTCCTTGACAACTGTATGAAGTTGTACTGAATTCCAAACAGTAGTTTTCAAGTTATGCTCTGGACAAGGAAAAGTAACAAAGGGCAATAACTCTGTAATTAATCAAGATGGAGTTATGGTTCTTGTGCACTGCACTTCCCCTTATTGTGCTTGACCATTGTATGAAGTTGTTTTGAATTCCAACCAGTAGTTTTCAAGTCATGCTCTGGACAAGGAAAAGTAACAAAGGGCAGTAACTCTGTAATTAGTCAAGATGGAGTTATGGTTCTTATGCACTGCACTTTCCCTCAATGTGCTTGACCATTGTATGAAGTTATAATGAATTCCAACAATAAGTCTTCAAGTTATGATCCGGACAAAAGAAAGCAATGGAAAAGTAACAAAGGACAATAACTCTGTAATAAGTCAAGATGGAGTTATTGTTCTTGTGCACTGCACTTCCCCTTATTGTGCTTGACCATTGTATGAAGTTGTTTTGAATTCCAACCAGTAGTTTTAAAGTCATGCTCTGGACAAGGAAAAGAAACAAAGGGCAGTAACTCTGTAATAAGTCAAAATGGAGTTATGGTTCTTGTGCACTGCACTTCCTTTCAATGTGCTGGACCATTGTATGAAGTTATAATGAATTCCAACAATTAGTCTTCAAGTTATGGTCCGGACAAAAGAAAGCAATGGAAAAGTAATAAAGGGCAATAACTCTGTAACTACTTTAGATAGAGTTATGGTTCTTATGCACTGCACTTCCTCTCAATGTGCTTGACCATTGTATGTAGTTATATTGAATTCCAACCATTAGTCTTCAAGTTATGCTCCGGACAAAAAAAGAAGGCAATTGAAAAGCAACAAAGGGCAATAACTCTGTAATTACTTTTGATAGAGTTATGGTTCTTGTGCACTGCACTTTCCCTTATTGTGTTTGACAATTGTATGAAGTTGTTTTGAATTCCAACCAGTAGTTTTCAAGTTATGTCACGGACAAGAAAAGTAACAAAGGGCAATAACTCTGTAATTAGTCAAGATAGAGTTATGTTTCTTACGCACTGCACTTCCTCTCAATGTGCTTGACCATTGTATGTAGTTATATTGAATTCCAACCATTAGTCTTCAAGTTATGCTCCGGACAAGGAAAATGCAACGGACAAAAAAAAAGCAATGGAAAAGCAACAAAGGGCAATAACTCTGTAATTACTTTAGATAGAGTTATGGTTCTTGTGCACTGCACTTCCCCTTATTGTGTTTGTCAATTGTATGAAGTTGTTTTGAATTCCAACCAGTAGTTTTCAAGTTATGCCCCGGACAAGGAAAAGTAACAAAGGGCAATAACTCTGTAATTAGTCAAGATAGAGTTATGGTTCTTGTGCACTGCACTTCCTTTCAATGTGCTTGACCATTGTATGTAGTTATATTGAATTCCAACCATTAGTTTTCAAGTTATGCTCCGGACAAGGAAAATGCAACGGACGTCTGGACCGACCGACCGACCGACCGACCGCCCGACCAACCGACCGACTGACCACCGGGTGACTCCTATATACCCCCCCAAACTTCGTTTTTGGGGGTATAAAAATCTTCTTGTAAAGACCCAAAAGGCCGAGCGCTTAGATATTTTGCATACGGCATTGTCTGGTAGACCTCTACCAAGATTGTTCAAATTATAGCCCTGGGGTCAAAATTGGCCCCGCCCCGGGGGTCATTGATTTTCACTATATGTACATATAGTAAAAACTTAAAATACCTTCTTGTCTGAAGGTACAAGGCTTAGAGGTTTGATATTTGGTATGTGATATCATCTATAGGTACTCTACCAAAGTTGTTCAAATTTTGCCTCTAGTGTCAAAATCAGCCCCGCCCCGGGGTCATAGGTTTTCCTTATATGTATATAGTAAAAACTAAAAAAAATTCTCGAAATTAACAAATGCTAGAGGTTAGATATTTTGCATGAAACATTGTGTAGTGAACCTCTAGCAAGATTGTTCAAATTATAGCCCTGTGGTCAAAATATGCCCTACCCTGGGCAGTAACATTTTAAAAGAAACCAATTCTGTGCTATTTTATGAACCTGATGCCCACGAAGCTTTAAATTTGAATAAGCTTTTCGATGATCCAGATGTTTCAGTGGCTCAAAATAGCATACACTCGGATGATTCTATTCCTGTAAATATGGGTATACCGGCAAATAAATCTCCTTCAAATGCAGACTTAATGAAATTATTGGAGAAAATTGATAATCGTTTGTTTACTGTTGAAGAGAAATTGGGATTGTTAAAGTCGCTAGAGGTCAAAGTTGACAAATTTGAAAAGGAAATGTCAAAGCTATGGACTTTTATCCATGACGATAAAGTTCAGACTGCCAATAGAATTAGTACTGTAGAGGAAAGGGTAAAAATTGCATATTTTAATTTGAGTATTGTTTCATCCAAAGTACAGGAATTGGAAGTTAAAAATAAACAACTAAATGATGAACTTCTTTATGTACAATACAATCCATGCAAAACAACATAGTGTTCGGTAATATAGAGGAGGCCCTACCAGGGAAACAGAAAATGCAGAATCTTTAGTGCGTGACTTCTTAGTCAGCAAGATGAAATTGGATAGTGATTTGGTTATTGAAATGAAATTTGAACGTATTCATAGAATGGGCGAGAAAAGACCGGGTAAAAATCGACCAATTGTAGCAAAATTCAACTTATTTAAGGAGCGCGAGCTTGTAAGAAAGGCTGGTAGTGCACTTAAAAATACACCATACTTTATTCATGAGCAGTTCCCGAAGGAAGTATCCGACAAACGAAGAAAACTCGTACCCAAGATGAAGGAGGCGCGGGACAAGGGGTCGAGAACTTGGATCTCTTACGACACTTTGTTCATTGACAGGAAACCTTTCAAGGACAGCGCCAACTAGAGGTACGCCGGGAATGATCTGAGTGTGCTATCGTGGACAATTAATGGACTGACTGATGATAAAAAATGTAATAAGGACTTTATTTCTATCTTAAATAAATGTAATATAGTGTTTGTTTTATGAAACATGGACAAATCAAAAAAGTTATATTGATTTAAACGGATATGTATCTTTTAACTTTTATAGCAAGTTTCAGCATCGTAATGCACGGGAATCAAGTGGTGGGGTTGCAGTTTACTATCATGAATCTTTGAAAGACGGTATTCAAACTGTACGCACGCACTCACTATGACACAATTGATTGGTTAAAACTAGATAAAACATTCTTTAGATTTGAATCAGATGTTTATATTGGTGGAATTTATTTCTGGTGTGACGATTATCCTGCGTACACAGTGTAAAATGTAGATCTTTTTGAAAGTATTGAAAATGATATTTTTGAATTTGATAATGATGGTGATATTTATTTAGTCGGAGACTGGAATAGTCGTGTTGGCATCAAACATGATTATGTGGTATTTGACACGTTGAATGATGAACTAGATTTACAGGATTATGTAGCAGATGAACCCCTAACCCAGGCCTCTACATATAATAAAACATGTAACACCTTTGGTAATCGTTTACTTGATCTTTGCAAAAGCACGGGAGTTCGAATAGTTAACTGTCGTTTATACAGTGATCATATGATCGGTAATTGCACGTATTTATCGAGGCTAGGGTCGTCTGTTATTGATTATTTATTAACAAAACCTGGTAATTTTTCAAGCCTTAGCGATTTTATTATTCATGATTTTAACGAATGGAGTGACCACTGTCCTATATCTTTTAGTTTACATTGAAATATTGCTATTGAAAATTGTATTTATGATAATGAAACATTTGTTAACTAAAGATGGTCTGCAGAGTTGAAAAATCATTTTAGATCAAGTCTTATAACAAAATTACCTCTTTTAAACAATGTGACTAGTAATATCGATTTGCAAAATAGAACGTCAATAGATAATATGTTGTTAAATTTAACGTCTATTATTCATGATGTAACGGATCCTATATTTCGTCAAAATGTTACTATTAAAAAAGCTGTCTCGTTTAGCCAGACAAATATTGTTAAAAACATGTCATGGTTTGACTATGAATGTGAACGGTCCAGGCAGTTGTATATAGATGCTTTGTCAAAATTTAACCGTTTTAAATCTCAAACAATACAATACAATACAAATACTTTATTCGCTTTAAGGCCTCCGGCCCATGCAAAAACATATATACAGAGAAACAATTTACACAAAATTATAGCATGTGCACAATGTTTAAACATATACTATATAAATTTAACTGAAAATAACTTTTAAGCATAAAATTTTTTTTTTTTCTGGGAGTTTCTTAATTATCATTTTGTATCTAAGACATATTAATTGTTAATCTTCCTTTTTTCAAAAGCGTAATACAAAAATGTTGCTGTACCCTTTATAATCATTATTTTTTGTAGACATTAATATATTAAATTTGTTTCGGGTTGGAGCATTTAGGTACTTAATCGGTAAATATAATTTTCTAAGTTCTGAATAAAAATCACAACATAGTAAAAAATGAAATTCATCTTCTATTACATTCTTAGAACATTTTGTGCATTAATCTGTTTTCCCTCAATATCTTTTTATGTCTACCAACCTCAATTTCAAGATCATGTGACCCTATTCTAAAATTGAGTATATATATCTAAATTTTCTAATGTCTAGAACATCTAAATAACATTCATATGAGAAATTTTCCTTAAACATACCATAAAAAGACAATTTTACATTAGAGGTTACAGATGAATGCCACTCTTGTAGGTATATATCTTTTAACCTATTTTCAAATAGTGCTATAAAGTATTTATCTGATGTAACAGATTGACTTTCCCATACATATCCAAAACCATGACTTTGTAAAATTTTTTCTTAAAGATGTAACCCAATTGTCATGTCCCTGTATATCATCATTAAACATCATTAAGTAACACTTTTTAACTAATCTATCGTTTGGCATTTTAATAATTTTTAACCAATAGTTAATACACCTCTTAATGGATATTAAATACATGGATACCTCCCGCAGTCGCCTAATACAGCTACATTGGATGCATTTTGTTTACACACATAAAGCGTTTGCATGCATAATATTGTACTCGTTCTAGCTCTTCAAATTTACCCATGCCCCAAATTTTTCAGCCCCATAAAGTAACTGAGGACATATTTTAGTATCAAATAGTTTAAAAATACTTTCTTATTTAATTGGCCACAATCATACAAGGATTTTAAGATTGATATAAAAACCCTCTTACCCTTTATGCATAACTCGGTGTACCATTCTTTTCATAGAGAGTTGTCTTGTAAATGTTAAACCAACGTAACTAAAAGCATTAACAACTTCAATCTGCTTGTTTTTATAAGTCCATTTTTTTCAATTTTACATAATGTACCACCATTTTTAAAAACACACTATTTTTGTTTTACTTTCATTTACTTTAAGTTTATATGTATCGCAAAAAAAATGACAAAAGTATCTAACTGTTTTTTGTAAACCAGAAACTGTATCTGAAAGGAGAGCAATATCATCTGCAAACATTAAGATAAATGTTGTGTCTCAGACGGGTGTAATTGAATTCCTCTTATGCCACTATCATCTAACATATGTTGTAATTCATCTATATAAAAAGAGAAAAGAATCGGGCTGGCCAAACAACCTTGTTTTAATCCTACTGAACTTAATATGTAATCACCTTTTCATTATTTACATCTAATAATGCTTTAACGGTTCTATACATACTTGAAAAAGCTATATACAATTTTCCACTGACACCCCCCATTTCTAAGTACATTCCAAAGAATTTGTCTATTTATGGTATCAAAACATTTATGAAAATCAATGAATGCAACAAATATCTTTTGTTTTTTATTTTTAACTAGTCTATCGTTTAAAGATTTTTAAAATAAATGCATTTATCCACAGTGAGTATTCCTGTTTTTAAAACCACTCTGGTTTTCAGAAATTTTACTATATATTTGTGCAAAAAAAATTCAAACGAGCCACTAAAATCCACAATATATTTTACCTAAAACATTTTGTAAACTTATACCCCTATAATTGTCCCACAATTGTTTATATCCCTTTTTTGTGAAGATTCACACCAGGATTTCTGGATACTCGCCTGTAGCAAATAGTCGATTAAACAATTTAACAAGTATATGTATAAAGCTATCTATACCCCGTAAATGAAAAACTCTGGGATTAGATTATCAGGACCTGGTTTTTACCAGTTTTAATATGCTTTACAGCCATTCTACTTCATCTTCAGTGATCTCAGAATTAAAAATGTATATTGATCAACTTCATCTTATCTATTTCTTCATTTAATCATTTCTAAATTTTTTCACCAGTATTTTCATCACATTCATAAGGGTTAGCAAGGCCTGTAAAATATTCAAGCCATTCCTGGGTAGAAATATTGTTTACTGTCCTAACTTTTCTTGCCAGTCATAGATTTAAGTTTTGACCAAAATGACTTAGGATCGTTAACTTTTGCTGTTCTAGGTCATCAAGGTTTTTGTTTATTGTATTCTCGCATCTTCAAATTACACTTGTTTTTTAAACTCATTTCGTTTTAAAGATATCTTTGCAAATTTATGTCAGACCTACAATTCCTATATTGTCTTAACAGTTTATATTTTTGATTTTTTAAAATCTTACAATCTAAAAACTCGAACCATTTTTGGTGATGAAGGAAGCTTAAAATTTGACCTTTTTTTTGAAAATGCTTACCAATACAGTTAGACATGTACTAAATTAGATACAATATTATCGATCCCAACTTGAGTGTCCTCAAATGGATTTACAAAGTTCAACATTACATCTTTTGTGAATAATTCACTCAGTTTTCTCTTGATAAACATTCTTATCACTATATGGGATTTTGTAAAAGAATAAAATTGTTATTCCCTTGGGCATTTAATTTTTCTCTTTCATTTTTTATACATTTTCAGCTTTATATTTAATGAAAATGCTTTGATTCGCCACCCCTTTCATCAATTTTAAAATCTGTAAATATTACTTATCAAATCTTCTGAGCATAATGCATAATCAATTACACTGCAGCCCAAAGTAGAAGTATTCGTAAAATGACCATAATTTTTGTCTTGTCCAAAAACGCCCATTCATGATATATAAAGAATACACTTTACACATTTCAATAAATAATTTACCCTGCGAAATTGATAGTCTTATCACAAGATTTACGTATTTCATCAATTGGACTTTGAAAAAATTGGTTATTTCTTTCAAGTTGGTTAATATTGTGTTCAACATTTAAGCATTCGCTCAATTCACCACATCTTGCATTTAAATCACCCATTATAATAATAATTACAGTCTTGGTAATTACTAATAGCAGAGTTTAAATACTTCCTCCAATTGATACACCTTTTAATGTTTTATTACTATAAAAAGGGGAGTCAAGTGGTGGTAAATAGGCAAAAAAATAACAATGTATCTTTAGCTAATTTGTAACAGACTTTGAAAATTTTCAATATAAATGCCTACTTCACATTCATGGATAACACGTGTAAATATATTTAATCAATTCATTTTTTACATACACGGACATGCCACCCATGGCCCTGCCAAAACATCGAATTTCTAACAGCTGGTAAAAAAGTAACATTTATGTGACACAAAAATATTATTTGTAAGATCATTATTTTCTTCCCAGGTTTCTCCTAATGCAAATATTTCAAAAGTTGACAAATAAAGAATAAAATCATGAAAAAGTGTTTTTGACACAAATCCTTCAATGTTCCAGAAAACTAAATTTTCTTTTTGTTTTTATATGGGGTTTGGCCGATCGCTATTTTAAAACCAAATGATTTATGTCATTTTCTGGTTAACTTCCCTACCGAGCTTTCCTGGGATTTTTACGCCCTTGCTTAATAATGTTTACCCTTTTTTTTTCCCCATCGTTTGAAGTTTTTTTTTTTAAAGGGAAAAAGCCTGTTTTTTCCCTTAATTTTTAAATTCCGCAATGGGATCTTTGTTTGAAGTAAGCTCGTCTGTTACGTATACCCTTTAATACCAAATTTCCCCGCCTTTAATGTTTAAAAATTACAGTATTGTTTTTTTTAACTATGACCCTTCTATTTCATTACCGTTTTCCCCCAAAAATTATAACATCTATAACAACTATTTCCAAAATCATCTGGGGTGCCCCTTTCAACCACTTTATTCAAAATTGAAGCTTTAAGAGAAATATCTGTTTCTTCTTTGTTCTCAGACAACAAATAGGCAACAATTATGCTTGTTAAGGGCGGCTAGGTATAAGGCTATAATGAGGAGAAAACGAAGTTGTTATAACCTGAAGCAAGTTAAGGAAATTGGGAAATTGAAAATTTAAGGTTATCAAAACCAAAGGAGTTTTGGAAATATTTTAAAAGAAAAAATGTTGTTGCTAATAATCTTTCCCTAGAGTCATTTTTCAAATATTTTTCGGAACTAGGAAATGATATATTTCAAAATGTTAATGTTGAATCTGAGAATTTTGCCTCAACTCAAGATTTCAACTTTAGTGATGATGCTGATGACTTTTTAGATCGGCCAATATCTGTTAATGAAATTATAGATGCTGTCGATTCCTTGAAACGAGGAAAGGCTTACGGACACGATTTTCTATTAAATAAATATTTTATTGAGTCAATTGATATATTGTCTTCACATTTATGTGATATATTTGATAAAGTACTTGATAGCGGATATTTTCCGGATAATTGGACTGAAGGAGTAATAATTCCTTTGCACAAAAAGGGAGATAAGAATGAGGTAAATAACTATACAGTAGAGGCATAACTTTAGTTAGCTGTATGTCAAAAATATTTACATCTAATATAAATAAAAGAATTTATAGATATTGTGAAGCAAATTGTTTACTGTCAAATGCCCAGTTTGGGTTTAGTAAAGGCAAATCTACTGTTGATGCTTTATTTGTGTTATCTTCTATTGTTCAGAAATATATTAACGACAATAAACGTTTGAATTGCGTATTTGTTGACTTTAAAAAGGCTTTTGACAGTGTTAATAGACATGCACTTTGGTTAAAATTACATAAATCTGGTATTAGGGGTAAATTATTTTGCGTATTGTTAAGGATATGTACAATAAAATTCAATCGTGTATTAAAGTGTGTAATAATTATTAAGTGTTTTTCGAAAACGCTATAGGCTTACGTCAAGGGGAGATAATTTCGCCGGTTTTATTTTCTCTTTTTATTGATGACATTGAGTTTTTGCAGCGTAATATATAAATTGTGGTTTAGAGTTTAATGATATCATATTTTTATAGTGTGGCTTTTTGCAGACGATATGGCCATTCTAGGCAATTCACCTGAGGATTAGTTTTATTACACAATTACTGTACAAAGTGGAGTCTATAGGTTAATGTAGATAAGACTAAAGTTATGCTTTTTAGGAAGAGAGGTGGTTTGTTGTCCTCTGAAAAGTTTTTGTATAATGACAAATACCTAGAGGTTGTAAATGATTTCAATTATTTAGGTACAGTTTTTAATTATACTGGTAATTTTGTATTAAACCAGGAACAGCTTGTTGGTAAAGCTTTGAAAGCGTTAAATGTATTACTGATAAACTGTAACAAATATAAAGTGAAACCGAAGTTATATATTATGTCAGCTATTTGACTCTTTTGTTGGATCAATCTTAAATTATGCAGCTGAGATTTGGGGCCACAGTAAGTCTAAAGAAATTGAAAGAAAACATCTAAAATTTTGTAAAAGAATATTAAATGTAAATATAAGAACTTCAAATGCAGCTGGTTATGGTGAACTGGCTCGTTATCCACTGTATATTGGAAGATATGTTAAGATAATTAAGTATTGGTTTCGCTTACTTGAAACAGAAAACATTATTCTTAAAGTGTCTCAGTGATTGCAATAACGGTAAAAGTAATTGGTTAACTAAGGTAAAAAATTTATTATATCAATATGGTTTTAACTATGTTTAGGATGATCCCAATATTGTTAACAGTAAATCATTTATACCTTTGTTTAAACAGAGACTGATAGACACTTTTATTCAAAGTTGGCATGTTGATAAGGAGAACAGTGGTGTTTTAACATTGTATACAAACCTTAAAAATACTTTTTGTATGAGCTTTACCTTGATATACTGCCTAGTAACCTAAGGTTGTGTATTAGTAAAATAAGAATGTCTTCTCATTCCTTACGTATACAAACAGGTAGATATGGTACGAATAGAGTTGCTAGAAATGAGCGTTATTGTACATACACATGTACTGTAATACACAGGACCTTGAAGATGAATATCATTATTTTTATACTTATATGTCCATGCTATAATAATATTCGAAAAGATATATTAAACGTTATTATTATATCAATCCAAGTGTAATTAAACTTGTAGAGTTGTTCAGTGCAAAAAAAAATAAGATTATTTTGAAAAATCTTGCTAGTTATATTAAACTCGCACTTTCTCATAGAAATTCTATTACTTATACAATGTAATTAAATACAGTTCATCCTCTCAAAATATGAATTTGTGATAATGTGCTATTTTCCATTGTGACATCAAATCATATGTACTATTTATTTATGTATATGTATAATGATTATGTACTTATTGTACAAGTCTTGAATAACTGTTTGTTCTATTATGTTATGTTCATACATTACTATTTAGTGTTGTATTAATGCGGTGGCATAGCATTTTTCACAAATGCAATCTTGTTTGTATTTTTTTAGTTATTCAGAATAGTAGAAACAGGGGGGAAAGTATAGAAAGCAAATAACTTAAATGAACTTTATTCAGTTTGAGAATTTACAACTAAATTTCATCTCAGATCTAAAAGTGTATTTAATAAATTCTGAGGAATCATAATGATGAAACATGTCTGCCAGGAGTTAAACACGTTATTTGATATAACTTAAAGTAAAATTTATGCGATTTACTAGTTTTGTTTTCTGTTAAACAGTTAAATGATGAACTAACTAACTCACTCACTCAAAACCTAACTAACACGAAAGTTTAGTTGATAAACAAATAATTATATGTTACATGTTTTTAACAGATAAGTGTTAGCAGATTTGTCAGATAATAATTGGAAACCGCAGAGGATATGTCTGAAGTCTTCAGCATCATTATACACATTATCATCTGATATTTATCTTACTAACAAACTAACATAAAAATATGCATATAAGCAGATATTTAATTTTTATCTGGTAAGTAAATTTGCAAGTTTAATAGATATTCGTCATTAAAAGAAATTTATCTACTGAATTGCACAGATATCTTTTATGTACCTCATTCACACGAAAACTAACAAGTTAGTAATATAAATAATGTGATAATTGACTGTATAACTGTTGCCAGAAATATGACACTCTAGATCATGGTTATAACAGACAAGACGATGATGAGCATAGGGAAGTGTTTTAGTAATGTTTACATGCTCGTAGATTGGCTATATTTTTTCTGGGGCTTACATTATGACGACATGGAAAACATTGACACAAAAAAGAAGTAACGTTAAATAAAACACTAAGCTAGATACGAGTTAAAGCGCCAGAAAAGAATGTCCTCGAATTTTGATTCTCAGATGATATTGTTGTATTTCCTCCAACGCAAGTTATCCACACGCGTTCGCCTTTATGTAAGTATACATCGATGTCGGTTGATTGACAAACGGCAGAATAACCATCATAAAAATCTACTATTGAGTATACCTTACTTTCAACCATAAACTTTAAATATAAATGCTGCCCAGTCGTATGGCAAATATTAATGCTGAATGAATATGGCCCATTCAAGGGGGCAGTGAACTTTCCAGTAGAACTGCTATATGCTCCTCCCTCGTTAAACAGAACAGTGGGAAATACTAGATCCTGACCAGATCGAGGTGTTGTATCTGTGACACCATGAGCAAGGAAGACAATAACTGCAATCAGAGAAACACCAACGAATAAGGAATGGGATATAAACAATATGATCAGCATGAAATAAATCAACAACAAAATTAGTCAATATATAGAAAATATTTAACGAAGGTAAACCTCAGGGCAACACCACATAAATCATTAATGTGATAAACTAGAAATGTGTCCATAGGACACGGGTGCCCCTACACGCCACTGTTTTGTCAATCTTATGACTCTAGGTCAAATATTTTTGAACTACATGTGCCACAAGTTGAAAACTAAAAATCTTTTACTAAGTAAAGGGCAAGAACTTTACAAATACTGATATAAATCCACAAGCAAACCCAAAGGTGCATTAATACACATGCTGACCAACATTCTTGTAAACTTTCAGGCCTACAAGTCAAATACTTTTTGAACTATGCATGAACAAGTTGAAAATTGCATATTTATACTACTGCAAGACAAGGGCAATAACTCTAACAAAACTGAAAAAAATCCACATGCAAAGTTCCAGGTGCATAGCTTCACAGTGATGTTGATCATTTTTCCTGTAATTTAGTGATGTTGATCATTATTCCTGTAAAGTTGGTTGATTCTAACTCAAGCACTCAAATAACAACATAATGAAACGGTTTTTACTAAGTCAAGGGAAATAACTCTACAAATGCTGGATAAATCCACAAGCGAAACCCTAGGTGCACAACTACATATGCTGAGCAGCCTTCCCGTAAGGTTTAATGACTCTATGTCAAATCCTTTTTGAGTTACATGCGACACAAGTTGAAAATTGCAAAAATATTCTCAGTCAAGGGCAATAACTCTAAAAATATTAAATAAATCCACACGAAAATACCCAGGTACACAACTACACATGCTGATCAACATTCCTGTAAAGTTTTATGACTCTATGTCAAATCCTTTTGAGTTATATGCGACACATATTGAAAATTGCAAAATTTTATTAAGTCGAGGGCAATAACTCTAAAAATACTAAATAAATCCACACGAAAATACCCAGGTGCACAACTACACATGCTGATCAACATTCCCGTAAAGTTTCATGACTCTAGGTCAAATCCTTTTTGAGTTACATGTGACACAAGTTGAAAATTACAAAATTTTATTAAGTCAAGTGCAATTACTCTAAAAATACTAAATAAATCCACACGAAAATACCTAAGTGCACAATTACACATGCTGATCAACATTCCTGTAAAGTTTCATGACTCTAGGTCAAATCCTTTTTGAGTTACGTGCGACACAAGTTGAAACTAAATTTAGATGTGGTGTTGCACCAATCAGATTGGAGATTGGCAGATACGAAAGATTAAATGTTAACGATAGAGTATGTCCTATTTGTAATAATGGCATCGAAGATGAGATGCACGTATTATTGCATTGCCCCCAGTACACTGATATTCGCAAGAAAATGCTGCTGAAAATTGTACTTTGTTTAATTCTTATAATGATATTGCCAAGTTTTGCTTCCTCTTGTCAAATGATGATATTGTCAAATATACTGCAAAATCCTGATACGAAATACTTAATGTTAGAAGAGATTTTTTGTACCAATAAATATATATTTTAATTGCTTCATTTTAGGTGGAGGGTGACGATACACATTATTAATTTCAAAAAATTTGAAGTTGATGATGTGTGTGTCTCATCTCCTGCCTAAAATGAACATTTTAATAACAAAAGAACTTTTATTGTATAAATGTTATAAATGTATTTTTAAATCAACTAGAAAATTTTATCTTCCTGTTTTGATAATCACCACTGACCAGTCCATCCATGGTCTGACCATGAGTGATATATGATTTTGTAAGACATTTTTTATTATGCGCAATAGTGTCACATTTACAAAATTCAGTATTTTATTAACAAATTTCTTATGGCAGATTTTAAGTTGAGGTCAGTGGTTGTTATCAAACTTTTAGAATGTATAAAGACAAAATATAATAAGTATGTATAGATGATTTTAGTACATTTATAAGGAGACAACCATTTAGGGTTTAGTACAGTAATGAGATTTCATTCTTCCATTTTAATATTAACAACCCTAATGTAATTACTCATACAGTTATGTTGTAGGTATAAATATTAGTACATTTTAATTATTTTAAGTATAACATTCAATGCTTGGAATATGCTGTTTTACTTGTAAATGTCTTAGAGATATTAATAATGATGTGTTTATAGTGACATGTAAATGTGTATAATTATGTAAATAAGGGAGGTAAATCTATAGTAGATATTATAGATCTCTGTAATATGGACTGTGGAGTTGCCCCTCTTATAAACTATAACAGTCTGTTATAATTCTTAAAAGAAAGGCTGTACAATTTACTGTATGTATATTGTTTTAATTGTATATGTTTGTATAGATCAGACTATAATAAAGAATATATATATATAAGTAAAATGCATGTTGAATATACATAGTTTATATGACACAATGTATATAATTTATATATTCTTGGATTTCTTTCCTCTTATTACAACAAATATATAATTGATCGGATTAACATTTCCTTGACATGTTCTAAAAACTAAAGAAGGAATGTTGTTTACAAGATTCGATCAAAGACAAGACTTGCGTTTCTCCACATGTCATCATCTATATCATAAGCCAGCAGCATTTGAAATTCCTTTTTTACGATTCTGTTGTTTTGTTTTGGTTTTTGTTGTTGTTGTTTTTTCGTTTTCTTTTATTTTAATGGAAAACAAACTTTACAAAATGAAATAACAATAGCATAGTGCAAAATTTAATGAAATCGGAAGGTATATTCACTATTTATGTGAGAAAGAC
Organism: Ruditapes philippinarum; assembly: GCF_026571515.1. Taxonomy (NCBI): domain Eukaryota; kingdom Metazoa; phylum Mollusca; class Bivalvia; order Venerida; family Veneridae; genus Ruditapes; species Ruditapes philippinarum. Next base: position 25,481 of record NW_026857020.1, on the reverse strand, counting down.
ATGATTCGAGATGTTGATGCTTATAAACGATAACAAGAAGTATCTTTTAAAGAGATTCTTTGCCGAGGAATTGCAGAATTTATTCCTGATTTTTCTATTCATTAAGAAATGTTAGCAGTGCCTATTAAATTATGTTATAATGGCAGTTATTACATGTGCAAATTCAAAGTTGTGATGCAAGGCAGCAGGGTTAGTCCAACAATTTGTACTACGAGTTGATGTATAATGGGAGCGAAATCCCGACCAAGAACGAAAGGTACTCCAGAATCTGGTTTTGGATGTTGAAATACTTTGGTTCTGAATCATTTGTGTCAATTACTCTTCGAGCAAAGTTTTGATGAGGCAAATAAGTTTTTGTGACTTCATGTATCTATGGTTTCATCTGTTGTGTTATATTGTTTGATATATAACGTAATGGTTTACTTTTGAAAGTTATATATAAATGTTAAGAATCATAGTTATCAAAAACATTATCAACTGTTTTTTACCCATATTAGCGTTGCCTATAATCCCATACAATTCCACTATTATATCCATTATCCATTCTTGATAATTTTTATTAATCTAGAAATCTTCCTGTGCGTGTCTATGTGCAATAAACATGACTGAATATGAATTGTACTTTCTTTGTGTTTATGAGATAATTCATACAACTGCGTTGCTCGTTGATCGGACACGGATAAGTTTGTTTGTTTGTTTGTTGTTGTTTTTTTTTTGTTTTATGTCACACCGACACTGTATAGGTCATATGGCGACGTTCCAGCTTTACTGGTGGAGGAAGACCTCAGGTGCCCTTCTGTGCATTATTTCAGGCACGAACGGGCACCTGAGTAGAACCACCGACGTTCCGTAAGCTAGCTGGATAGCTTCCTCACATGAAAGAATCCAAAGTCCCTGTCGGGATTGAACCCACAGCGGTGAGGGGCAAGTGGTTTGAAGTCAACGACCTTAACCACTCGGCCAGGGGCGCCCCTCGGACACGGATAACATAATGGGGCATGCAACGTTTATTTCATCGCACTTGGACCATCGGATGTCATCAAATGAAAATCTTACAGTATGAAATTCTTGGTTAAAATTCATTGAATTGGTTAGAATCAATTCAATTACCTATTATTGTTCCTTCAATTGATATAAGGATGTAGATGGTGTCACCAACATCCGGATGAATGTATACAATTTATCTTCTTGAGATTCATGATCAGACAGGCAGATCTATTTGTCTTTATTTCTATATGGATTTGAAGATTTGCTGTTTTGAACAAAAAAGTTACGTATCTAACTATTTCACAAGTCTAAGAGAAAAATCTTAAAATAAAAAATCAACACTAGATTCTAGACATGAAATTCTAAAACAGATCAACTAGGACAAATTGTAAAAATGATGACGTCACGGTCAAAGTATATAAAGGTAGTGATTGATATCGTCGAAAGATTAGTTTCATCACAGAAATTGATGACTTATTTTTATTTTGAATCCCAGTAGAAATTTCAGGGGAAATGTTAAAAGTTGCATTTACGTATTGCGTTTATTAAAACAGTCATTTTTTATTTTTCAAACCTTTTTAAATGACAACTGAAACTTGATCGGCAATGAAACAGGGCATCAAACGATAAATACTAGTATGATATATTTCTAGAAATCACATTGATGCTACTCATATTATGTGTCACCAAAATAAACCAAAGTAGACTTTATTGTGTTTTTGCAAGTTTTAAAGAAAATATTTGCTTTAACAATCCGTATGCGTTATACGTTTAAAACATATCATTCGATAATTTTTGGTTGTGTTTCTACATGTTAGAAAGTAAGCATTAAAAGCAAAACTGTAAGAAAATCTAGTTTAGTTTTGCCCGAATGGGGTATAAGAAACTTGGGATTAGATTGAGATAAACGCATACGCCAATCATCAATAGAAAATGCAGACGCAATCGTATCCTTAGAAATCCAGCTTTAACGGTGTAAGAGCCATTAAATAATAAGATTTGCATATTGCATGCAATTCATTAGAGACTATTATAAATATGTTGTTTTGCTGATGTTGTTTTTCAAATATTGACTGATTCATAATAACAAATTTTGCCAAGGTCCATTTGAAAATACTTACTGGGATCCTACATATTACCGGACAAAATATGATGTTTTTTATTCTGTAACTTTTATTTAAAATAATAAAAAAGAATGGAATTTTACCAAAATAATTTTGGGTTCTTAATACACGTAAACATTCCTTTATCAAACATGAAATTTAACATTTGACCGTAGAAATGTGTCGTTAAAGTAAGGCTTTGTAAGAGGAAAATAATCGTGTATTCAACTCAATTGTGTTTCAAAAAATTTTGAAGGCGTGAATTGAAATTAATCTTTAAATAATCAGCAAGGAAACTACGGCTATTGAAGGGCAAGGTTAAGGTATTGGAAAAACAAGTATGTCACTAGAAATAGACACGGCAGCCATGCCTGTTACGAATTGGCCTATATATAAGGTGTAATTGAAATTAACACTATTAACTCAATTAACGTTTTGATTAAATGTATGAAACATTTTGATATTCAAATGGAATTCAATTCTTCTTTGTCATACAGTTTCTTTTTGGTCACCGTGTAGCATGTTTAAAAAGCCATACAATCTATTTTATTTACATTTCATGTAGAGTTTCCTCCCATGGGCGTAACCCGGTTCTTAATATGTTTTTTTTTAATTTGCATTTTTTTTGTAAATGACAACAACGAGATACTGTTTGGAAAGTAAAACCTATCTAAAATAACCCATTAAGGGCCTCCATATACGGGCCTGCGCAGAACAGATTATTCCCCCGCATGACTAGGTCATGAAATAACTAGTAAACAAAATGGCATGTTAGAAGATAAATAATTGAATCAACAATATTTACCTGAGGGTGGTTTTGTTGTTATTTACTTTGAAATAGAAAGTGTGTGTACGATTCAGTCGGTACGTATGATTTTTTAATCAAATCAAAAAATAAAGCGCTATATATTCGGAAGGAATAGCTTTGTCTGGTAAACTGATTTTTGTCCGGTAAATATATATGATCCCAGTATATTAAATTCGGTCTTTAAATGAGTTCTCGTGCGTATGCAGATGTAAATACTCCAAAAAAGCCTTTACCCCTCTATTTGATCTCCAACAAAAAAATGTACTAGTCCTTGAATATCAACCAAAGATATTAGGGCGGCATGTCATTTACATACTGCTGTAAAACAATATGGAAAATAAACCCTCGGGGGAAATCATAAAGATGAATTCGTTACCTTTATTTCATTGAGTTTGTTTACTGCTTATAATTATCAATTATGGTTTCCTCAACTGCAATTATGAGTAGTATGACCAGACATAAAATATTGAACCATGTAATTTGGAATCAAATGCGATAAAACTTTATTTGATGCAATTTTTCTCTAAAAATAATTATGATGATTTTTTTCTTGAATTTCAAGTTACTTACCGCATTGTTTCTGATTGCAATCGTCCACCTCTGTCGCTGGCCCAGCACAATATTGCCCATGTAGAGATGGTGATGGATTTGAACAGTTTCTGAATCTGGATCGCAAACCTCCATCACATGTTGCCGAGCAAGTTGTCCATGTTCCCCACGAAGACCATCCTCCGTCTGTGTATTCAATACAATGTTTATATCAGAAAATTGATATCAATGTTATTGAAGAGTTCATATGTGTTTAAGTACGTTAATGCCTAGTGTCAAAATATCTCTGGTAAAGCACGTATAATCACTCAGAATAAACATTTTCTTCTTCTCTTATACATACCTTGATTACTGGGACTTCTCTTTTCACATCTATATAGCCAAAATATCTTTTTAAACCACAAAATTTATCATTATCGGCCTAAAAACATTTTTGTAAAACAAAGAAAAACCTCATCGGTATCCTTATTTATCACGGTTATATGACTTACTTGCACATGGAGCTTGCATACATATTTTGTATTCTAATGGATCTCCAAAGCAATGATCTCCAAAGCGTGAAGGGTAAGGATTTGTGCAGTTACGAACCCTTCTTTGTACCCCTACATCGCATGTTACTGAGCATGCACCCCAATTTTCCCATCCTGTCCATCCACCATGGACTGAAAAAACGAACATAATTTGAACCTTATTTATTAATTATTATGTCAAACAATGTTTAGATATCGACACGCTCAACAGTTTTCATACTTCATTAAAGACAAACTAAACACTAAATGATGCTTTCTTGTCAAATATTGAGCGCTATAATAATATAATTTCATTGTCTTAACATATGCTACTTTCTTGCAATGGTATCAACTAAAACTGTTATCTTTAAATTTATTATTTATTAATCAACAAATGTTAATTTTAAATTACTTGGACATGGCTGTAATAAACATGCTTTTGTATCGGTTTTGTTCCCAACACAGTAAAGGCCATTGTGTGCAGGCTCAGGGTTGGTACATGTTCTTTTCCTTGTTTGTATTCCTTTTTCACAAGTTACGTCACAAGCCGACCACTGCGACCATTCTGCCCAGTTTCCATCCACTTAAGTTAAGAAAATAACACGTTTAAGTTAAACCTTTTTATAACTTGAATGTCTTCAATGTCTTGTTTTTTTGTTGTTCTTTTTTTATTGTTTTTTGTGTTTTTTTTACAAATTGTAAAAAGATATCCCACGTTTTTGGTAACAGATCAACTGTTCGAAGTACAAAAAGTAGCTTATTTTTTAAAGCTTAGAACAAGAAAAGTACTATCTTTTTTCAATTCATATTTTATACTTGTATTGAAGAAATTAGTGTCTGCATAGGACAGTTTAGGTAAAATATTCAGAAACGAACACTTAGATATACTTTACAAAACAAATGGAATTTTCTTACATGAAAATGTAAACTTTACCTAATGTACATAGGCCGCAGAATTTTGGACATACATTTTTCGAATGCTGAATATCTTTGCATATGTTGAACATTGCGTTTAAATAAGCACAATCTACTTTCACATCGTCCATACACGTTGTAGCTGAAATAAAACTATAAGAATTAAAGATAATGACCGACTCTGAATTATCTGAACTAATTTAAAGTACTAGTAAATTAAAATAATATGCACTTCGTCTAGCATTTGATCGTTGATTAGTATATGACATTGATATGTCATATATACATTTTCATTTGCGTATTCTCAATTTTCAAAATTTTTCACAATTTGAATTGAAGGATGCATGTATCAAACTCTCTGTTTCAAGGTAGAAATTGCAACGTTAGTTGTAATTATAAAATCATATATTATATATAATAAAAACGAAGCATTTTTTCAGTTAGTATATGTAATTGTCCGTGAGTGTGTGTATTCACTTGTTTTGTTGTCTTTATCTTATTTAGGGGTTTATTTTCCTGTTCCTTTTTGCAGAACCACACTTTTCATATGCCGACCAAGTCATATCAAGGGAATTTACATAAATTAAGATTTTTTTACTCTATTAGGTAACTTATATCTAGAAAAGAAACTTACGTTTAAAGTGGACACATAGCTGGTTGTTACACCTCTCTGTACTGCAGCATTCATGACAGTCAGTTTCTCGTTCACTAACGTCCCGACCAACAATTCCTGATTGAATACCACATTGCTAAATACAAAACGTTATATAATAGTAATATTATGATTTATATTAAAAGTACTTAATTTTAGACATTTATTATAGCATTATTGCTTGAACTATGAGACATTTATAACTATTCAAAAGAGTAATTGTTTCCTTTATTTTTGTTCAAGCAAATGCGAGTTATATATGGATAAACCAAAAATTCATTTGTCCACTGTATCTTCTGAATGTAATTTATTCGGGCGTTTAAACTAAAGAAGTGTTGCCAAATTATTCACGCAATATATCTGATAATATCTTAATTAAATTATATATACATGCCTAAGAACTACAAAAATGCAATAGGATAAACACAGACACTATAAAATGCAAGGTTACGCGAGTTTAATTTAAAAAGTCCAAGACTAACTCTTGCAAACCAGCCGTGCTTTTGTTTTCTAACATTTATGAAACCTCAAACTATGTAAGATTACAATGATCTAACGCAAAGTGATTTTAAGTATGATCATCAAATAAGACTGCTCAATACTATGTGGTCCAAAGTACTGTGTGCTATTGAAAACTCTCGGTATTGCCAGTTTACAAAATATCCCTCTTGGTGTTACACACCGCTAAATTGTAGCTGTCATAGTGTCAATATACTTTTTCGACGGATAATAATAATTGTATTATTTAAAGGCCCGCTGACACATGAAAACAGAAGGTTCACATTTATCTAAGTACAATATAGTGCGATAGTTACTTAACGTCAAATCAGATTGTTGAGTAATACTTAGTATATGAAACAAGTTAGTTAGTTACTGGGATATCTCAGGATTGTTTCTGCAAAAAAATCGACATTTTTGGGGGCAAAAACATCCCTCAATGTCGTCACAGCCACTGTTATACCCCTATAACTTAAGAGTTTCATATATCATAACTATTTTATCGCATTTTCATTGCCATTTTTTTGTAACAGAAAACAGTAATACAATATAAATTAAAATACTATGTGCTTTTCCCTCTCTTGTGCCCTTTCACTTTTGTTTCAATTGGAAACCACAGATAAAATGAAATTATACAAGCGCATGCTGTCACAGCTAGCTATAAATAATAAGTCAGTGAGCACGGCCGTTTAAAGTTGTTTCCGCTTTTGCCCCCCCCCCCCCCACCGCACCGCACCCCACCCCAAAGGAATATAAAAATTAACTCTGAAACTACAAGAGGTATCAACAAGAAACTTTGTAGGCAGATAGATCTCATTGAATAAAAGTACAGTGCAAAAACCTTATTGCCCAGCCTTATTTTGGAATTATTGCCCTTTGTTCATTTTTACACTTTGAACTTTGTCCGGGACATAACTCTGCAATCACAAGAGGTATCAACAAGAAACCATGTAGGTAGTAGATGTGATTTGCGAAGTAAACGTCACTCTGTCTTGCCTAATTTTAGACTTATTGCCCTTTGTCCATTTTTACACTGTGAACTTTGTCCGGGACATAACTCTGAAACCACAAGAGATACCAACAAGAAGTCCATAACCTTTCTGGGGAGCATCACCCAGTGTTCAACCGGCTTTTTTTTCTTTCTTTTCTTTCTATTTTTAATGTGTTACCCAATCCTCCCTTTGACCCTATGCCCCCTTTGAGCCTCCGTAAAAAAACTCAGGAGCTAAAAAACTGTACTGTTATTTATCAATACAGTTTGGAAGTTTACCGAGTATAATGGGTTGGAAAGAACAAAGAAAAACCTCAAAGCCATGCGATAATTGTTAATATAGGTTGTTAACTTACGTCGTTATTGGTGCATCCCATGGTAAACTTTGTGTCTTGTCCAGATGTGAAGGAGTTTGTGTAACATGACTACAATCAACAGAGAAGTTTGTATGTGAAATCTACATCTTCTATATAACAGAATAAAATTTGTATCATATTCTTCGATCCATTCTTATTTTTTGTATCTCATGAAATTATCTTAGAATTGAGATATTATTTATTTATAAATAACGAAAATACTCTCAAAGCCTTGGCTCTCTTTGATACAAGTTTGAGTACAAAAAAGTACCTTTTCGTAAGCTGTAAGTAGTATTAAAATGTAAAGATCTAAGACATGAAGGGACTTCACTGTGAAATTTTGACATGCCGGGACTGGAAATAATTTTGAGATTTATGTACCATTTAAATAGGTCTGGACCAAAAGTGTGTGTTAAAAAATTTCAGATCATTCTTCAAGAATAGCATTCTTATTGTGAAAAATGACACAAAATTGAAAGTGTTGAAACGCGTTTCAAGAATTAATGCTGAGAAAAATACGATTTTCAATTTAATTCTAGGTATATTTTTCAGTTTTATTCTGTACATTTTTTATGTTTAAGTTTCCCAGTTAATCTATTTAAGAAATTCAAATTTTATGTTTTAATGCATTTTGGCCTCGCTTGAGTTCTTAGGGGCCAGTTACACAGATGGTCGGTCCCCAATCGGTCATTTAATTTTAAATTTACTCGCTGTTATGATCGGTTGTCATGCTTGATTTTATTTCTGGTTTTCTGTGTAAACGGCCATCGGTGACAGAAAGCAAACTCAAACGGGGCTGGGTCGGTGATGAAAATGCTGAAATACTATAGGTTTTTATCGTTTGTAAATCGAAGCTAAATCGGACGTAACGCTGATTAATCGGTGTTTGATAGCTAGTCATCAGTGGTTAAACACTTTCCGTCAGATTTGGCCGGTGATTCAGTTGATAGGTGGAAAAGATAAGTTTCATCGGTGAAAAATTACCGATTGGGATTTTTAAACACGTTTAAAATTCTCGATCGGTGAAAATATTTTAAAAATAACCGACGGCAACCTATATCACGAGATATGCAAGCTCTTAATCACCGATATCGCCGATCGGACAAAGATAACCAAATATGAATCACCGGCCATATCTGACGGAAAGTGTTTAACCACTGATGACTAGCTATCAAACACCGATTAATCAGCGTTACGCCCGATTTAGCTCCGATTTACAAACGATAAAAAACAAAAGTATTTCAGCATTTAATCATCGACCAATTCCCGTTTGACTTTGCTTTCTGTCACCGATGGCCGTTTTCACAGAAAACCAGAAATAAAATCACGCATGACAACCGATCATAACAGCGAGTAAATTTAAAATTAAATGACCGATTGGGGACCGACCGTCAGTGTAACTGGGCCTTAACACCGATATCACCTATTGGTCACCTGTTTTCCACCTATCAACTGCTATTGGGGAAAGATATGTTTCATCGGTGAAAAATTACCGATTGGGATTTTTAAACATGTTAAAAATTCTCGATCGGTATTTTTTTTTTTTTACAAATAACCGACAGCAACCTATATCACGAGATATGCAAGCTCTAAATCACCGATATCGCCGATCGGACAAAGATAACCAAATATGAATCACCGGCCATATCTGACGGAAAGTGTTTAACCACTGATGACTAGCTATCAAACACCGATTAATCAGCGTTAAGCCCGATTTAGCTCCGATTTACAGGCGATAAAAACCGATAGTATTTCAGCATTTTATCACCGACCCAACCCCGTTTGAATTTGCTTTCTGTCACCGATGGCCGTTTACACAGAAAACCAGAAATAAAATCACGCATGACAACCGATCATAACAGCGAGTAAATTTAAAATTAAATGACCGATTGGGGATCGACCGTTTGTGTAACTGGCACATTACATAAGTAAATGATCTTTTATAAACAGATGATGATATAATACCTGTTCAGTTCGACATTGTGTAGTTGAGATACAGCTGTTGACCGATGACACACCCGAACAGGAGTAGCATTCCAGACAATCTAATTAACACACAAACAGAATCTTAATTAACCTTTTCCGCCGGTTAAGGGCAAGGTAAGTAAAAATATATTGACGTCCCAAAGATAGATTCTGAAATATGTTTGTTCTTGGTCCGAATCTCGCTTGTTTGCTCATACACAACATATCTTTGCGTAGTACAATTTGTTGGATTAAGGCAAGGTCAGCCGGTTTTGACCAGTCTCTTTACAGTCGCTAATTTTGAAAATTACTCAAGAGATGCAATTTTCTCTGAGCATTTTTGCAACAGGGCATACATGTATCATATCATAATTCTCTTTTAATCTGAACAAAATATTTCTTTGACCACTGAATACGTTATCTTTGGATGCTTTGACGGCTTATTTGAAACGATTTTTATTCATTTTGGATATATTATGTCATCAATATTTGTTAAACTGGTAAAATATGTTATCAGAGGGACCCGCTCATAACAACTTTTAGTTTTAAGTTTACTCTGACACCAAAATTATGTTTCTTTTAGTTCACTAAACAGTAATGCCACTCAATATTTAAAGTCAATAAGTAAGGGCTGAAAAATTAGACTCTTTTTGGTGTTGATTCTGTATCGTTTCAATAAATATACAGTAATTGATGAAAGTATACATCTATATAACGAAATATACAAACCAACTGTGCCAAGTGCTCCCAGAAGGACAATGATAGGTATATCTAAAAACAAGAAACAAAACGTGAAAGCTTGATTAATTAGGTATAATAAGAAGCAACTTTCTTTGTTGTTTTACACAATTACCCAGTTTAACGATAAATAGCTTGGTTGACTACTTCATTACCATACATTGCTTAATATGTGTTTTTTGCATATCCTCATATTGTATTTATAATATATTGAGAGGAAATAAAGTTTTCTGTCTGTCTGTCTGTCTGTCTGTCTGACTTGATCTTTATGATTATTAACAAATTGAATAGATCTCGACTGTGCAATGTACTGTTAATTTTTATTCATTTTACTACATTATTCTTTTTTTTTTCTTTTTAAATATATAACAAGTATAACAATCTGTAAAGAGACAACCACCGACAGAGATGGCTACAAATTTTTTAAAAAACAAAAATTGCAAACACATTTTATCGTTTATAATAACGTTGGACATAGCAATATTCAATTTTCAACAATTAAATCATAAAAAAAGATATAATAGATGAAGAACGGGACAACTTTATACTATACACATGCCATCAGGTTATTATGTGGGTTTGAAAAATGTATTTAAGGAACTTTAAGAAATATAAGCGTAAAGTGTAAAAAAAAATATTTGTAATGATAAATATAATCTTCGCTCTTCAGCGAATAATGATCTTATTCACTTCAGGCCACGGACAAATTATATGAAACAAACATTTTCATACAAAGCGGCACATTTATGGAATATATTTCCAACTGACATAAAACTACAAAGTAAATTGTCATCTTTTAAGGGTAAACTAAAGGATTATTTAATATAAAATACAGCTTAAAGCGCTAAAACATTTAATTAAACTGATTTCTTAACAGAAATTTATATAGCTCTCTTTTTTTGTTAACATTGATTGATGTCTGCATGTGCATACAAAGTTAAGATACTAATTTACACACGTTATTATTTATAATCCACAAAAATGCTATGTATTTGGTAAGAGTGTTTGTCGTAATTATATTGCTGTTTATTGTTATTTCTGTTTTCTGTTTATATATGTATAGAAGGCCTTATTTGAAATAAGTTGTATGTTAATTATGTACGTACTCTCAATATGTCATCTTCTCAAAATAAAGTTATTATTATTATAATTATTATTATTATTATTATTATTATTATTATTATTATTATTATTATTTATAATCACTGTAATTTATAAGATGACACACACGTATAGATTTTAGTATGTAAGATATAATACTTATTATATTATTTCTATCTCTCAAAACAATGTCTGTTTACGTATAATAATTTAAAATGTATAGATTTTAGTGTGTGTGAGTGTAAGATAAAATACTTATATTATTTTTTTTGTAAAATAAGTTCATGCAAAAATAAAGAATATTTAACGCTTTTAAAACCATACCCCGGTAAAAAAAGATCTATAATACTTGAATATTTGATAAGAAAAACTATTAAAGCACTTACATGATGAATACATATTGTAACAATGTGTCAACGTCTTCTATCCATCACGCAAGTAGAAATAATGCACTTGGTTAATTTTTGTTTACATATATATAAAATATTGTTCAACATTGATAAGGCCATGTAGCAAGAGGGTCGTTCACATTTTATTACAAGAATGTTAGAAAACTTGAAAAACATAATGTAAACTAGTTTACTACTCCTGCTTTTTTGTAGTGTGCAAAATGAGAAGGTTTCGTACACAACTAAATCAAATCTTAATATTTTATAAACACCCATACACACTGAAATTGCCTATTTTAAATTTAAATGGCCATTTTCTAGTTTTCTGTGTTATTTTCTGTCATTTAGAAAATTCCGGCGTATTTGTGACAAACATGAAAATAAGATTGTCAATGTCTTTTAATGATTGTTTTTCAAGCTTAATAGAACAATTATAGAATGCATTTTGTCAATACTTACTGATTCTTTTTCATTATGCCGTATAAAAAATATTTCAAAGAACCAGTGAAGGATATAATTTTGTAAATATTCCGGAAAGAACGAAAACCATGAGGCATTGACTTTTATAATTTTAGATTCGCAACAGACGTTAATAAGATAATTTTGATATTAAAAATCTATTCTTATGGTTATAAAAATAAAGACATTTTGCAGTAACTTATTTCATAGATAAATAGATGTGTATATATAAGCGCCACTGGTATATTGTATATACAAGCGGCACTTGGCTGTGATATCATAAATCACCAGGGTGCATTTTTTAGAGTTATAACATCAGATTACGTCACTTTTGTTAGTTGTCAAAATATTTATGGTCCGAATTTTGTTATGGATCATCCTAGGGACTTTATTGGTCACGCCTTACTGATTTGATACTCGATCCAGAGTCCTACCAACTGGCACAGTCAAAAATACGTAAAATTATAATTCAGTTAATAACGAATTTCTGCAAACGTGTTTCACAACTTGTTTTTGTTGTTTTGTTTGTGATTTTTTAAAAAAATATTTGATAAGCAGAGTATGAATTAAAATGTATCAAGTTGAAAATATTACTTTACCAGCTTAAATATATTGGTGTGATGTACGATTTTTTGAGAGTGCATTTTTGCAGACACAAATAGTATACAGTCATGTACATTCAAAAGAATTTTTACTTTTTATGCCTTTACATTTTTTTTCTTTGAAATTACATAGATTTAAATTGTTGTTTTCCTGTGGCATAGTAATGCTTAATTCAAAATGATTTTTGATAAACCAGTATCTTGCAATTAATTATTACGCAGCCCTTTTTCGAAACTACCTGAACGAAAATGGTAATCATGATCAGTTGACAGCAATATAGTATACTATTAAAACAAATCGTTAACCTTATTATAGTAAACATTTTTATTCATTTCACCATCCTTTTTATGTAAAATCTTATTCAATTACACAAAATTTTGGCAATTTCAATCTTACAAGAGAAAGGATTAAGATCTTTATATCCCTCTATTATTGTACTTAATCGTATCGGCATTGTCCACCTATCCCCCAATGACGTCATCCAAGGACGACAACTTGAATACGGGCTTAAATGAAAGGATCTATATGTCAGCATATTTTAGACTTAAATTTCACGTCAAAAGTTCATAAAAAAGATAATGCTGAAAATCTGCTAATCTCTGCATTTTTCTTTCCAAATAAACTTTTTTTTTTACCTTTTTGTGGTTATTTTACATATACAGTCAAACCTGTGAATTAAAACCATCCAGAGGAAAGACCATACATGTAGTTTAAAGACAAGTGGTCTTTATTCGAAGTTTATTGTTTATCATTGAAAATTTGTCAAATAGTGGTCTTTATTTACAAGGTGGTCTTTATTCAGAGGTGTTATAACACAGGTTTAATTGTATTCTACAACAGGAAAGTTATCAGTAATTTATTAATGTACCCGTTCGTCCTTTATAACACTCCCTTTAGAATGTAGCGCAAACTCAGAGCACATGCAGCAAACTAACAACCATCAATGCATTATAATTGGGAAGATACACTTACAAGTTGAAATTTACAATACATTTTCATCAACTTTCAAAGAAATTTACATTTGCGGAAAAAAATCAAATGTTTTGAAGTGGTAAAAATCTAACCCGAGGAATTATTTGATTCGATCTACATGATCTAGTAACATTGCTAAACAGATATTGCTTGGAAATGATCTTAATCAAGAAAAATCGTTACCGATTTCTTATCTAGGACCTGATGCCGCGTATTTTGAGGGCAGTTTTTTAGCCTGGGTTTTACGTCGCACCATCACAGCAGAGGTCATATGGCTACCAGCTTTAATGGTAGAGAAAGACCTCATGTGCCTCTCCGTGCATTATTTCGGGAACCAGCAGAACCATCGACGTGGACAGTTCCATAAGCTAACTGACCACAAAGCTTTTTCACATGAAAAAATACAAAGTCCCTAAGGGATTCGAACATACAGTGGTAAGGGGTAAATGATTTAAGCCCATGGTCAACGAACTTAACCATTCGGCCACGGTCGCCCCCACCCCTTTTTGTTATAAAAATTATATAATAATTATTGTATTTTGTTAGTTTTACTGCTGTAAAATGCCTAAATGAATCACTGCTTATTTCTATGGTCGTATTTGATAACAGCATTATTTGCATGTAATATTACTTGGTAAATTAACGCCAAGTACTCCTCCGTTGGCTTTTTTAACAAACTATGTGGAGGAAAAATGGACAAAACAGACAGAATAAGTCTTATCAATTTGTGCAGCGAACAACATGACACACAAGAAATGATTGAATTGACTCCTGTAATATTTACTTAATATTATGCCTCAAAAATGCTTTTTAGTTTTATTTCTCAAAAACATTTAAGTGCTGATGTTCTTTTATAGTATCCAAATAATAACTCATTTGTAAATTACATGAAGCATCTTTTTGATCCCTTTCACATTTATCGCTACTTTCTTCATGTAACAAGCATCTAACATTCTCTAAAACAATTATTTAAACATTATAAAATTAATATTTGCTCTTTCTAAAGTAGTAGAATTGTATTTGTTTGTGAAGCATTATTTGCCTTTAATATCAAATATCTATGACACCATTAAATCAGCTGCCAGCTTTGGTTCATTCAGTTTATTTCAGATAGATCTGATAACGTCATTGTCCTATACATTTGGAATGAAAGTTGTAAGGGTCTTCACGATTGTTACCGTATATTAGATAATGTTACAAATTTAGAATTCTACGAAAAAAAAAAAGCTTTGAATGCAGGTCAGAACAAGCATGTATTGTCCTTACCAGACTAGATAAGGTTGCAAAATTGTAAACAACAGACATTTTATTTATTTGGGATGGTTTAAAACCGACCGATTTTATTCAGAACGCCTGGTGACATTCCAGTTTTACTTGTGAAAGATGGTCCCGGGTGTTGCTTGAATAATAAGATCAGGCAAGATTGGGACAACATTATTGAACTTTTGCTCACAGAATATCTTTGTCATACAGACTTAAATAACTTTAAGATACGCGGAAGGAAATAAACCAATTATCAATAAAATATATATTATCGACCTTAATTGACTCAATGTTTATCTTTGCATTTATACACTGAGCAAAATGGAAAAAAGAACTTTACATATTTTAATTTCTTATTGGTGTATCCGGATAATTCTGATTACATTTTATTCCTATGAAATTTTGCTTCGATTTACTCACATTGTCGTCGATCTAACCAAAAGAAACAATTTATACACAAACAAATTCTGGCCCAGGGGTCCAAATTAAAATCCAGGAACTCAGTAACGTGTGTGGCCACGGAACTGGCAATACACCCTCGAATTCTCCTCCTCGTGGAGTGTACGTGACGCCTAATTAAGACGTTATGGAGGGCCCGCCATTCCACGCGAGGTTGTTAACGTTGTCTATCTGGTAATTTGTCCTCACTTTTTGCCCCGATATGTTCAATGGGATTCATATCCGGGGAGTCAGCGGGCCAGGGAAAGACGTTAACGTGGTTGCGAACTAGAAAATTATCTGTTAAACGTGCATTGTATGGTCTTGCATTGTCTTACTGGAAAGTTAACCTAGGACCGTGAGCCTGCATGAATGGTAAAAAGAGTGTTTGTTAGAATATACACATGACTTTGTGCTGTAAGGTTGCCGCGCACAACCACAAGCTCAGTCTTTCGGTCCCCAATAATCCCTCCCCATACCATCACAGTTCTCCTAACAAACCTATCCCTTTCGCGGATGCAAAATTGAGCCAAAGATTCATTTCTGCGACGATAGATTCGCACCCTGCCGTCAGCATGACTTACTCTAAACTGAAGATAACCCTTCGATCCTCACTGGTTTCGTGTCCAGCGTAAGTGACGCTGTACCCAAAATGCTGTGCAACGTCCCATAACCTTAGCACCCGCTGGCAGCATCCCAACAGCCTGATTACGTTGATTTTCAGAAAGCCGTGGCTTGGCTGCTGAAAGTCTTAAGATTTAACAATTTTTTTTTTCGAAACTGTAAATGAGAGCAAGTTTCTGTGTAAGAGGTTTTACTCAGAATGACACGAGATTTTTTGATGCGTGCAAAAACCCCGGAAATTGGCGTTTAAGTTGCCCGTGCATGATACAACTGCACGAGATTATCGGCTTTGTGTAATGTATCGACAGGTCTCTAAAATGAGGTAGACTTACTTATCACGCATGAGTACGCACTGAAATGCAGGGTTACATAATGTTAAGTTTCTTTTTTTTTTGCCGAGTGTATAAAAATAATTAAACACACTTTAAAAAAATCTAAATTAGTATGATAACATATTATTTCAAGATCAACATGAACACCAAAAATCACATCGCATCAAATTCCACACACAAAAAAAAAATTACACCTCAAGAACTCATTCAACACAAGGAGTCCAGATTTTCAAATAATCCATGCGCAAAGCTGGAGGGAAAAGCTCCACCCCCCCCCCCCCCCAAAAAAAAAGCTCGCACACACGCACGCACGCAAACACACTAGCTTGTGATGCTGAATAAAATCAAAAATATTCTGCACAGATGAACACGTCCATATATGGATTATAATGTAGATGTTAAGATATCATGCATGGCCGTCTCCAATTAAGTTATTATGCACCCCATAAGGAGAGCATATACTCGCCGCTTTGTCCGTCCGTCCGCTTTTCTTGTCCGGGACATAATTCCGAGGTATCAACAAGAAACTGTAGGTAGATAGATCTTATTGAGTAGAAGTGCAGTGCAGTGCAAAAAACGAGACCTGTAACTTTGCCTTACCTACTAAGTAATTTTGGAGTTATTGTCATTTGTTTATTTTAACACTAAACTTTGTCCGCGACATTACTCTTAAACTGCAAGAGGTATCAACAAGAAACTTAATAGGTAGTTAGATCTCACTGAGTAGTAGTGCACTTCTAAAGAAACTGTAACTCTGCCTTGCCTAATTTTGGAGTTATTGCCCTTTGTTTATTTTTACACTTTGAACTTTGTCTGGGACATAACTCTTAAACCACAAGAGGTATCAACAAGAAACTTTGTAGGTAGATAGATCTAATTAAGTAGAAGTGCACTGCAGAAGAAACCGTAACTCTGCCTTGCCTAATTTTGGAGTTATTGCCCTTTTTCATTTTTGAACATAACTCTGAAACTACAAGGAGTCAACAAGAAACTACTCTGTGTCCAATACCTATTCAGTGAGCATCACTTGGTTCTACTGGCTCACAATTTGGTTATTTTCATAGCATATTTTTACTCAATGCAAATTTTGATAACATTCAGAGATACAAGAATGATTTTGTGTGCAGTGTTTTGTACATGTATATCAATAACTAATACCAACATTTTTTGTTTGTGTTTGATAGTTTTATTTTTAGCTATTACAAAAAAATGAAAATAACACTGAAAGATCTTACAAAAACAATCCATGTCAGAATGTCAACAACAACTTTAAGAAAAATATTTCTGTACTGTATTTTCCAAATCTACAAAAATTAAAAACAATGTTACATAAAGTGATATTATATAAACCTGCAAGACAGAATACAATGCATTGCTAAGAAACAGTTAATAGTAACTGTATCCCTTAATCACTTGCATAAGTTGGTCTCCTCTTTATATATAGCATTCACTTTGAAAAAAAAATTCATATTTAAAATCAAGTTTTAATCAAGCATTGCTACTTTTCATAGATTAAAATTTCATAGCCAAAAAGGGAAATTATTTTCAACAAAAGGATGCTATCACCAACCTTCTTTGTTGCTCTGTATCTTTATGTCATGAAAAGTAACACAAATGACAAATTGCTAATAAAATGTCAGTTTGATCTAATTGCATTGAAACAAAAAATAAAAAACAACCAAACATTTTAATCATAACATTTAGAATTAAATGAAAGAAAGAGAATGAAATAATGAAAGTGTTCAATGATACTATGAAAAACAAGATTTCTCTGTGGGCTGCACACTATTCTTTATCAATGAAGACAATAAAATAAAACAAGAGGCCCAAATACCGCTCACCTGAATTTGAATATTCTCCATGACAAGGAACAAGTATTATTGTTAACTATAATGAAAGCAGATATATATAGTTAATATAACAAAGTTCATATTTGTATCTGAAAAAGTGCAAGTGTAAAAACTTTACAAAATAAATGGTTTCCTTGGAAGTCAGTGCCTGCTATGAAATTCAATGCTAGATTCACTCGTTGCTATGGGAAGTAAATGTTTGCTGGTTGCTATAATTTACAGTTTGCTATGAAAAGTTGATGGCTGCTATTAAATCACTGGTTGCTATGGAAACTAAGCTCTTGTAGATTTAGGGAAGAATTTTTTTAAATTTTTTAATACATACATATAAGGTGAATCTATGTTTCCCCAGGGTGAGGCAAAATTGACCAGAGTGCTATAATTTGAAAATTTTTGTAGAGGTCTGCGAGACCATGTTTTATATCAAATATCTAAGCTAAAGCTTCTATAGTATAATAGAAGAAAATTCTTCTTTGTTTTTTTCTATATAGATATAAGGAAAATCAATTAATTACCCCCGACCCCTGGGGCCGACCAATTTCAACCCCAGGGCCTTTATTTGAACAAACTTGGTAGACAACCACTAAAAGATGTTACATGCTAAAATCTAAGCTTTAGCTCTTTGTGTTGCCGTGTCAACCAGAGTTCTGCACAGAATTCAATTCTTTGAACTATTTCAAAGGTGATTACCCAAAGAACAAAACTGTAAAGTTTGTATGAAAATGGCTTTGTGGTTGATGAGCAGATGTAGTTTAAAGTAAAAGTTTACGGACACACGCCGGAAGAAAAACGATCACAAAAGCTCACAATGGCACAGGTGAGCTAAAAAAATTAAAAACAAAGTAGAAACAGGTGTATTAAAGTGAATAACATTCATGATTTTCTAGAAGATTGACCCTAGCAACAACAACAAAAACAAAAAAAAACAAAAAAAAAACTACCTAGGGCAAAAAAGTGGAAAAAGGAAAAAACTTTGCATTTATTAATTATATAGAGGATATTGTATAAGTGCAAGTTCAATACTGAATTTATTGCACGAGTTGAATAAAATTATATTATGCGAGCCTCTGGCGAGCATAATATTATTTTGTTCAATGAGTTCAATAAATTCAGTAATGAACTTACACGAATTTAATATTCTATTTATCACATACCCAAAATAAAGACCATTTAAAGTGAAATAAGTTGCATTGAAGCGCCTATAGTATAACGATAAAATTTTTTGCTAATGACGTCAAGTCAAAATATATGCATGGCCATGCAATACCATATTTACAGTCGCAGAATCGGCACAGGTATATGATAAAGGATTATACTTTTTTCAAAATAACAAATAATTTTTGTAATTTTTTCAACCCTGTAACTTTAACATAACATTATAAGACAGCACCAAATTTTATAACAAATACTTCTGTATTCAAATTAAGGTTTGTTTATAGTACAAAAAGCAGGTTGGCTAACTTTAAACATTTTGGTTTTCAGCAAAAGCACATTATGTTTCCATAACAGTAAGGAATAATATTTCCATTTAACCAATTAAATGTTGATTCAAACCAATTATGACATATATTTCTCACAAACACTTAGCAGGTCATTAAAATTTACTGTTTAGCTTGACCAATATAGAAAGACACCAGGTGTCCCTCTCTACATTATTACAGTTACAAGTAAGCACCAGAGTAGGACCACCAACCTTCTAGAGTTTCCTCACATGAAGGAAGTCCATGATGGGATTCAAACCCATATAACATGTGGTAAGCAAAATAATTGAAGTCAGTAACCATAATACGCTATTAAGGTTTAACATGTAGACATATTGATAAATTGAATTGCATAGAGTGTATTGTAGTAAAAAATAATCCAAGAAAACATAAATTTCAAGTACAAAATATAATTCAAATTTCATATTTGACCTTCATAGTCAAGTTCAATCAAACATCAAGGTCACACTTGAATTTATCATCTTGTCAGTTTTGTCATTATATTGTCTAAGAATGAATCAATTCCATACATAAATAAACAAGAGGGCCATGATGGCCCTAGATCGCTCACCTGAATTATCAAACTCATCCAAACAATTACCTAGACAAGCATTCTGACCAAGTCTCATGACAGGTGAGTCAAAAATGTGACCACTACAGTGTTAACAAGGATTATCCATATTTGAGCAGTGCGACCTAGTTTTTTACCCAGGTGACACATATTCAAACTTGACCTAGAAATCATCAAAACAAACTTTCAGACCAATTTCCAGGATACTTGGATCAAAACAGTAGCAACTAGAGTGTTAACAAGATTTTTCTATTTTTAGCTCCGGTGACCTAGTTTCACATGCGATTTCGAACTAATCCAAGCAATTACCTAGACAAGCATCCTGACCAAGTTTGATGATAATCGAGTCGAAAATGTGACCACTAGAATGTTAACAAGGTTTTCCATATTTGGGCGGTGTGACCTAGTTTTTCATCCAAGATGACCCATGTTTGATCTTGACTTAGAAATCATCAAAAAAAACTTTCAGACCAATTAACAGAATATTTGGATCACAACAGTAGCCACTAGAGTGTAAACAAGATTTTTCTATTTTAGCTCATGTGACCTAGTTTTTCATCCGAGATGTCCCATGTTCGATTTATTCCAAGCAATGACCTATTCAAGTTTCCTGACCAAGTTTGATGACAATTGAGTCAAAATTGTGACCACTAGAGTGTTAACAAGGTTTTTCTATTTTTAGCTCCTGTGACCTAGTTTTCATCCGAGATGACCCATGTTCGAACTCATCCGAGCTATCACCTAGACAAGCATTTTGATCAAGTTTGATGATGATTGATGCAAAAATGTGACCGCTAAAGTGTTAACAAGGTTTTTCTATTTATAGCTCCGGTGACCTAGTTTTTCATCCGAGATGACCCATATTCGAACTCATCTGAGCTATTATCTAAACAAGCATCCTGACAAAGTTTGATGATGATTGGGTCAAAAATGTGACCACTAGAGTGTTCACAAGGTTTTTCTATTTTTAGCTCCTGTGACTAGTTTTTCATCAGAGATGACCCATGTTCGAACTCATCCAAGCAATTGACTAGACAAGCATTCTGACCAAGTTTGATGATGATTGGTTCAAAAATGTGACCACTAGAGTGTTCACAAGGTTTTTCTATTTATAGCTCCTGTGACCTACTTTTTCATCCGAGATGACCCATGTTCGAACTCATCCGAGCTATCACCTAGACAAACAACCTGACCAAGTTTGATGATGATTGGGTCAAAAATGTGACCTCTAGAGTGTTCACAAGGTTTTTCTATTTTTAGCTCTTGTGACCTAGTTTTTCATCCGAGATGACCCATGTTCGAACTCATCCGAGCTTTCAACTAGATAAGCATCCTGACCAAGTTTGATGATGATTGAGGCAAAAATGCGACCGCTAGAGTGTTCACAAGCAATTGTGGACGGCCGGACGGACGACGGACGACGGACATTCACCGATCCTAAAAGCTCACCCTGAGCAAGCTCAGGTGAGCTAAAAAATTATGGTAATTTTAGCCAATTTCAATAGTCAAAGGCATATCAGAATAGTTCAAATTGTCAGTTTTATCATATGTGTTCTTTGTCCAAGTAAATATCAAATCTATAAATAAATAACAAGATATAACAAGAGCTGTCGGTAGGACAGCAAAGCTCGACTATTCTTAGTGCTTGATATTTAAAAAAAATGCTTGATACAGTTACCTCCTCCTGTTTACAGGTTGGGGTCATGATGGTGAACAAGTGTGCAAAGTTTCAAAGCCATATGTCAATGGACTTTGAAAATATTTGAACTATTACAAAAACTTTAACGTAAATTCTAAGTCGAAAAAGGGGCATAATTTTGTCAAAATGCTTGATAGAGTTACCTCCTCCTGTCTACAGGTTGGGGTCATGATGGTGAACAAGTGTGCAAAATTTCAAATCCATATGTCAATGGACTTTGAAAATATTTGAACTATTACAAAAACTTTAACGTAAATTCTAAGTTGAAAAAGGGGCATAATTCTGTCAAAATGCTTGATAGAGTTACCTCCTCCTGTCTACAGGTTGGGGTCATGATGGTGAACAAGTGTGCAAAGTTTCAAAGCCATATGTCAATGGACTTTGAAAATATTTGAACTATTACAAAAACTTTAACATAAGTGGTTACGCCGACGCAGACGCCGACGCTCGGGTGACTACAATAGCTCTACTTATTCTTATCGAATAGTCGAGCTAAAAATAAAAGGAAATTTTATAATTACACTTTGATGGTCAAGGTTGATTAAAGGTCAAGGTCATATTCAAATGATTGAATAGTTTAACTTTCCAGCTTCATGTCAAGTGTGTTCTTTTGTTCAAGTATAAATCAAATCTGTAAATAAATGAGCCATGTCATGACAAAACCAACACAATGGGTTTGCGACCAGCATGGATCCAGACCAGCCTGCGCATCCACGCAGTCTAATCAAAATCCATGCTGTTCGCTTACAGACCCTATAACAAGTAAAGAAACTGCTAGCGAACAGCATGGATCCTGATCAGACTGCGCGGATGCGCAGGCTGGTCTGGATCCATGCTGGTCGCAAATGCATTATGTTGGTTTTGTCATAGCGCGGCTCATATAGTAAAGTTATTAAAATTTCAGCAAATCTTAATAATTCAATCTTGACGGTAATGATTAATCAACACATCAGTTTTGTCAGGAGGGTTCTTTTGTTCAAGTATAAATCTGTCACATAGATAACATCTCTGTATAAATCACAACCATGTTAAGATAATCTAAGCTATTTTCAATATTTAACCTAGACGGTCAAAGTCAAATAAAGGTCAAGTCCTATTTGAATTACTAAACATGTTTGTTCTGTTATATGTGTTCTTTTGACCAAGTATAAATCAACAAACCCCAAAATTATAAAAATCAAGGTAAAATGGATATGTTTAATCAAAATGACACCAACACTGTAAAGCCAAGTGATGACTTTCAGCCTTTCTTGTATAGCAAGATCTTTCATCAATGCTCTACTCAACAACCTAAACAATTTGGTAATATACCTTATCTAGGCTGTGTAGGAATTGTACTGATGGCTGATTTAAACTTAAAATTTACATATTGACAGTCATGAAATAGATCATAGACAGTTCCAAACTCAGAAGCTGGAAAATTTCACTAGAAAATAACAAAAAATACGATGACCTAAACATCTCATTTATTTATTCACACTTAAAAGATATAAAAAAAATCTCAAAAAATCTCAAATTCATCCAAATCAATTAAAAAATATTATTTATTCTGAGTAAACAAATAGATCTACAATAAACATTACAAATATACAATTATATACACTTATAATACAGCTATATCTATGTACATAAAAGAGGAAAGAACATCACTACAACATGTAACAATAGTACAACATTAATATTTAACATGCTGATTTAATGTTATGGATATGCCCTGCTTTGAAATAAGAACAATCCGGGATTTAATTCCAAAATACAAAACAAAAGCATCACATGCAGTGTTAACACTTATATATGTTAAGATAACCAATCTTTAACAATATTCAAGTTAAAAAGGACACTACTAAAAATATTGCTTTAAAGATAATACATCTAGTCTTCAAACTGTGCAATGTCATAATAATTAAGTATTCCAAGTTTTATGTTGATATCTTTAACAGTTATGAAATTATTCTACTTAATAAGCAATTTTGACAAAAATTCTAATTAGAAAAGGGGCATAACTCTGAAAATAAAGCTTTCTGGATTATTCACCTTGTCTAAAAATAATGTGCCTTGTCCTGATGAACAATTATTCCAAGTTTCATGTTGATACCTTTAATAGTTTTAAAAGTCATCTACTTAATAATCAATTTTGGCAAATATTCTAAGTTAAAAAGGGTCATAACTCTTTCATAATTATGCTCCTTATCTTTTCAACACTTTGCACATTGTCATGATAAGCAAGTATACCAAGTTTCATGTTGGTACCTTTTAAAGTTACATTAATTTTTTTACATGAGAACAACAATAAGGATGCTACGAAACAGAACAGCTAATAATCAAGCAACCAACAGTACAGAACGTAAAAAAGTTTGCTGACCTGGTCAAATACTGGTGGAAAAGGCTTATTGCTTTCAGTTCCATCAGGTAGAGAGTTAAATACCAAAGTTAATCAATATTTCATTTGAATTAATTGATACTAATACTATCCTACTTTCACTAAGCATTTATCATGTGTGATATACAATAATCATTTTTCATATTGTTACTGCCGCAATGAGTCATTCATCTTAATAATTCATATCAAAGTCCATATATGTAACCATATTACTGAATCATGAAAACACACAAATTTCTTTGAAGTGTCTTAAACAAAAAGAGCTAGTATTAGTACAAAATATATAAAATAACAGAAACACAGACACAAACAAAAATAAACAGAAAAAAATAAGAAGATGCATTTTGTAATGGAATTTCTACTGACTTTACTATGGCTTTTATTGAATAAAAGATGTGCTTTTACTGACACAAAATAATTAAAATTGATATACAAATGAATATATGTATCTATATTTTAAAAGGCTATTTGTTTCATCATTACCAAACAATCGATAGTTCTGCATTTTCAATTTGAAATCTTATATTTATCTCCTGATTAATCTCCTTATAAATTTTCAAAGTTAACAAAGGGAAACAATTCTGTAATAATTCATGCTAGAGTTCTGTGTCTTGTTAAGTGATCTATTACTAGTGCATAAGAGAAGCTATTTAGATTCTTAAATATGTGTGTAAATAAGGATTTAAACTAAGCCACAAAGTTTGACTCAGACCAAAACAACTAAAAACTAGAACTGCCACTATCATGGCGTGAATACCCCCGCATACCACTTTGTCAGAATCAACAGTGGCCATTTAGAGCTCAAGGACAACCTCCCTGCCAAATCTGAGGTTACTAAGCCAGTGCATTGCTAAGTTATGTATTCTACATGCTTCAAATGTGAAAATGTCAAAATCAATACATTTGCGGACAGGACATTCTTTAGCAATTGAGAAGAAAAGCTTTTTTTTTGTCAAGTCCCTGTGACCTTGACCTTTGACCCATGACCTCAAAATCAATAGGGTCTCCTTATAGTCATGATAAACATCCATGCTCCAAATATGAAGACTGTGGGTCAAAGGAATCTTAAGTTAATGGGTGGACAAACCTTTTTGAAGTCAAAGTCCCTATGACCTTTGACCTTTTGATCCAGTGACCTCAAAATCAAAAAAAGGGGTCATCTACTAATCATGATCAACAACATGCCAAATATGAAGACTGTGGGTCAAGGAATCTAAAATTATTTGGCAGACAAACTTTTTGAAAATC
>NW_026857019.1:0-71923 GCF_026571515.1 Ruditapes philippinarum | reverse complement strand
AACAAACTACCCAAGATAGACAGAAGAATATATTTCAACTCAATTATATTTAACTCAATGGTACAAGGAAACAATTACTGTATCACTTTAAATATAAAAGGAGGTCTGGTTGTGTCCATAAAAGTCTCATTTATTACGTCTTTGTTGTTTATGATCTTCTAAAAATTCCCGAAGAATTTATAATACAGATGAGCTGCAATTTGTGAAGGTTAACATAAATCAAATGAAATGGCCATTTTAAATGTCGTAAAAATAAGATATATTGTTTTGACATTGGCATGGAAAAGTTACTATATTTTCATGGGAAAAATACTTTTAAAACCAACATCTCACAATTTAACATTTCCCCTTTTCCCTACCTGTATAAAGTGCAAACAAATAAACATAGGTTTTTCCTGCTCGAGAGAAGAAATTAATAAAAACCTCTGTACATCTCATTATAATTGTGCTAATATAAATTGTTTAAGAAGTTCATACAAAGTTAAGAGATGGCGGATAAGAATGTATTCCGGGAATAACGACACTTGTAAACGAAAAAGCTATTGTGGAGATAACAAGATTTCTGTGGCATAATTAACCATTAATATTCAATTTTGTAATTGATTGAATTGATGACATATTTAAAGTATGAGAATTTTCATGTTAAGATAAATGAAAATTAACTTTTATTGATGGATGATTAGTGTTTCTTTGTCGTACAAGTGATTGTAATCCTTATGAGAAATGGCATTACGTATATTTTGAAACATTCATATGTTGTTGGAATTTGGTACTTTCAGAAATTAATTTGGAAGTTAAACAATGTACCAAATAAACACTTTAAAAGCTTGAAAAGATGTACTCAGGTAGCTTTTTTAAATAATACGTTTTTCTATTTTCATCGATTAATCAAACATTAAAACAGCTAATTATTGGACTACATTTTTGATAATACATGTATTTTATGCAAAATTGCAATAAAATTTTAAGTAGCAGTTTAAATTGCTGAAACATCTTTTTCCTTATTTGTCTGCCATCGATCTTGGATACTTTCTTGCTTTTTCAGAACCGCAACGTTATACAGTGATTTGAGGTTATCACACCTATGTTGCCATCATATGACCTACCTTGTGTTTATGCGACGTAAATCCCAACCACCAAAAAAACTTTGATTTAGTTATGCTATGACACATACCCTATATAAGCAACTATTATTATAAACACTTTTATTGAAGTAGTTACCGCTTGGTTACTGTAACAAACGTCTATGTAAGGTCTCATCTGGCGCAAAACAATTCTGAACAAAACCACGACCATCCTTCTTCTCTTAATAAATATATGTTTAAGTATTATCAAGTGAGAAATTTCTTTTTATTCATGTAGAGTATGAGTTCCTTACATGTTTGATTATGGCACATTATTAGGTGTCTGATAAGCCAATTATATTTCTAAATGATACACAATCAAACAACTTAGAAACTAGAATATCTAAAGAGTAATCTAGCGTGACATTTATTCGCATGAGGTTATTTATAACGCTTATCATAAAACTGATCTTGTCAAAAAAATAATTTATCCGATAAGGTCTGAGGAAATACAGTTTTACGTAAATATGTATACAAGAATGGATTGCGCTAAATGCTAAAGTATCTCAGTCTTTTTATAATTAGATTTTAAACATTACGGAAAACTGCTGTCGTGCATTCGCTATGAACAGAAATAAATGGAGATTTGTGTGTTTCCCTATATAAATTACCAAATTTAATACAATCATGTAGAGTGAAAATTGATTAGTGATTGTTTCTCTTAATTTTCTTGTCTAAAATCATCTGATGACATGTTATTCTGGTGGATATCAACATTATATATGTAAACAATGTCTAAAATGTTCAAAAGAAGTCGTTGTGTTAGAATTGCTTTTTTTCTGTGACTTAACTGATATAACATCCTCTTACACCTGAATAAATCAGAAAAATGGCGTGATACATCAAAATTGCATGCAAATCGCAGACTCGGTCTGCTTGGGTCAGTTCATGTGGTGGAAAAGTGCAACATTTCTGATGTTTTAGCACCGGTTTATGTGGTATTTAAGTTGAGACAAGGGCAAGTCATCATTTAAGTACAATATTTGCTTGCATTGAAATCAAACTTTTGGATTTGATGTAAATCATTTTCTGGTTGAAATAAAACACTTTTAGTACGTCAGTTATACAACTTAAAATACTACATGGTCGTATCATTTTTCAGTTTTTATTTATATGTGACATGCTTAACCCACATATATACTATCAAAATTGATATACCTGCTTTTAGCTTGCAAAGGCATTAACACAGTTTTAATAAAAAAAATGTCAGGGCAAGTGTTGCTATAGTTATATTGAATTTCTAATTTAAAAAGTAATATTAGTATTAAAAAGCATTCTCACCTCACAGGGAAAATGTGTTAATTGTGGTAGAAAGCTGCATTTATTGCCAGAGAAATAACAATTTTCATAAAATGGATGTATAAAGTTGCATGTAAAATATAAGATTAGCCTATTAAAAGAAAATGCTTTCATACAGAAACTTCTCAAATATTTTTTACCCTGCTTAAGGCACCGCTTTTTTTAGATACCCTTTTATTTTATGCCATTGAGTGGATTACTGATTTATGCGTGAAAATTATTTTTGATAATTTCACAGTAAAAATTGTGCCCATATGATGCCTCAAGACTTCATGTACGATGTATGATCAAAAGTTTTCGGCCTGATATACTTCTAGCCACTACACTGACATTTACACACGATACGTCGATACCAATATCTTATTGAAGGTTATTGACAGAGTTACACGCGGTTTTACACAGATTAAATAACATAAAACACACTTTGATCAGTAGAAGGATGTGACCAAATGGAGAAAGTTGAAATCAGAGTCGTCATTAATTACCCAGTGTAAGAAAGGGATGTCCCCATAGGAAATTCATGAAGACTTCATGGATACACATGGGAAGGAGTCCCCTTCTTATAGCACTGTAAAAAAAATAGGGACCCAGACAGTTGACTGACGACCAGAAACGGACCAGGCTTGACATTTTAAGATATCTTTTGTCTCGCTACGAGGATTAACCTGGTTTTATCTACCGGATCGTATCGCAGGATAAAACATGAGACCATCACTTCGATATAGAATCCAAAACAACAGAGCATGCAGAGGAAGCACCCTGACTCACCCCTTCCGAAGAAATTCAAGAGGGTGCCATCAGCAGGGAAGATGATGGCTTCAATTTTTTGGGATAGTCAGGGGATAATCATGATTGACTATCTTGAGCAAGGTCGTACCATAAACGGTACGTACTATGCAGACGAATTGAGACGTCTGCGTCAAGAAATCGCGCGTAAAAGGAGGGGCAAACTGACTCAAGGCGTTCTGCTCCTGCACGACAATGCGCCAGCTCACACATCCCAAGTTGCGATGGCTGCTGCAACTGACTGCGGCTTTGAAATTCTTCCCCATCCCCCATATTCTCCGGACTTGGCCCCCTCTGACTTCTACCTGTTTCCGAAACTGAAAACCAAGCTTCGTGGTAGACGTTTTGGAAGCAATGAAGGTGTCATGGAGGCGGTCAATGAGTTCTTTGAGGACCAAAATAGAGAGTTCTATTTTGAAGGGTTAAACAAGTTGGAGCACAGGTGGGCAAAGTGCATTGATGTAGAGGGCAATTATATTGAAAAGTAAGACCATTAGTTGGGTTCTTTGACTACCGGAAGTACATCGGGCCAAGAACTTTTTGATCGATTCTCGTATTCATGAGAAATTCGTCTGAAATAGAGAGAAAAACATATTTTGATATTCAAGTTTATCCAGTTAATATTGAGGCAATTTCATTTAAGATGGTATTCAAGCATAAAATAAAAAGAAAGTTTGTTTGTTGTGTAACTTGTTATTTTATTTCATCTTGTGGTCTTTAAAAACCGTATACATGTACTGTTTTGAAAGCTCACTCGCGATGAAATAAAATGTCTTCTTACACAAAAACAAACAAATCTCCTTTATACATTTCTTCTTAAGACAGAACAAACTCATAGCATTACCCATATATAAATCTAATAAAAAAATGTCATAGGCTTTAAAAATCAAAAATTAAATGATGGTCTGTTTACTCCAATGTTTCATTTTTCGCAAACTTATTTTCCTATGTTTAATAAGGTGCAAGAGACCATTTGTTTTATGTTCAACGCCACAATGGATCATAAGCGAAAATTTTTAACGTACATTATCTTTGTATCTGTGAAAATATTCGATGTCACTGATTAGTATTCCCTTTTCCCCAGTCTGCCAGCTTGTCTGTCCGTCCGTCTTTCTTTCCGTCGCATATTAGGTCTATTATACATGTTATATAATGGTACTGTTCATTTAGTCATCTGCTTGCTTAACTCAATAGAGACGGCTTCTGATTAACTATCAAGGATTTACGTGTTCGATCTCCGGATGTGGCAATTGATCTTTGACATTGAGTTTCAAACATTTTATTTCCAGTTTAGGCTTACAACATAAGCATCATTTTATAATAATTACATTGAATAATAGCATCATTTTAAGTTTACGTGTGTTGTTTTTCGTTGTTTATATTTATGTCTCTCATTTTGTCTCCCACTGCTTATTCACATTAATTTTGTAATTTCTGGTTAGTTATCTAGAATACAATTAGGGTGGATCGACAATATATGCCCAAAATGTGGTAATAACATGAGCTAAAATAACTTGTAAAACTTAAATATACTGTTTAGTATAGCATGAGTAAAAGTGATATCATACAGAACATATTTAGAAACTCTAAGCATTAAAACAGTTGACATATAATACTATTACATTTTAGCCTTTTTGGTCAATAAAGTACTTAGATATCATTTTAACATATTCGAGTTAACCATTAACAGCAATAATATACGGGCGGTTATTATTTGAAGAGGTCATTTTTTGGTCAGAATTTTGTATTACGTGTGTAAGTTGACACGTGTTACATGATAGTAGACACGTGATGAAATATTATCTGGTAGAATATGTAGAAGGAAAGATGAGAGCAGCTGTTATATAAAAAATTACTTTCACTTAGAAATTTGTATTTTTCTATGACAACAAAGGACAACAATAAATTGTAACAAAACGACCGGATATAAGGACAGATGTGGATAAAAGGTCAAATGGTTTTTTGTATAAACTAGAATGAAGAAGTTGTTATGGTAAAATAAAGCCACATAAATATGTCATTTGAGTGTAATACTTTTCTAGGTAGCTATATAAACAATTTTATTTCTTCTTCTTCCTTTTATAATTGAATTCAAAGTTGGTAAGAAAAGTGAACTTTACCTATATATCTGTTTTATCTAACTTATAACGGTTAATACGATATCAAAATCATCCGACAGTTGTTTTTTATTTATTGAGCAATATTAATTCCAGTAACAGCATAAGTTCACTCACTCTTACTCGTTTACATATAAAGATTCTCTTAAACAGAAACAATATCCTAAGTAATTTCAAGTAATGATGAAAACAATACGTTTCATTGAATTAAAAAGAAATCAATCGCAAAAGACCCCCAATAAATGTGCACTTATGTCGAAGTGAAACCATGATTTTATCCAAACCAGACACAATTATGTGAACAGATAGGATTTTGTTATTTAACGAGAGACAATCTTAGAAAATTGTCGGTAGTAAGATCTAAAAGAAGCACTTTTGTATGTGTGAATTTGAGAAGAATTGTCTTAACTAAATTACTTGGTATGAAAATAGAAAATATATATTTAAAACAGGTGTAAATTAAAATAAATTGAGGTAACAAAATGATGTCCGCATTAATAGTCCTATAAAACGTAATAAAAGCTAAGTTAGTCAGTGCAATGGCAAAATTATTAAAGTGGAATCAGCGTGATTCAGTTGTGTAGTAGTAAAATAATTAATCAAAGCACAGAAGGCGCTGAATTTGTTTGGGTCTCAGAATGTAAGAAAGGTGCAGGTTGTGAGATTATATGTTTAGTGCCACCAATGCTTTCCAGCGTTTTAATTGTAGTAAATTGGCTATAAGACTAATTGCAACACTGATATTCAATCCAATGTTTATTTGACTTTAACAATTTAAAAAAATGAGTTACCTTTACTGGGATTTGAACTCCAGACCTCTCGCTTCCTAAGCGAGCCCGAAAACCCTTCAGCCACGGTTAAATTTATATGTGAACGGCCTGAAGAAAACCATATTATTCTAAATTAGGGCTTGTAACGACTTTTAACTGTTGTTTAACACAGATGTAAAGAATCCTGAAGCTTACTATAAGCATGTATATTTATAAAGAATCAAAGGGCTTCTAGTTCTTTGGTATTTTCTGATCTTTGCAATCTAAATCGTACTGTATATCTGTATGCATTTTCCTGTATAAGTTTATTTTTATGTATTATAATTCATTTTGTAAGGCACATACGGAATTCTGCATAACTAGAGTTGCATCAAAAAATCATTTATGTACTTTTTTTACGACAGCCACACTTTATCCTTGTAAATCATGGCTACTTCCTTAACAAAAACAATTAAAAAAAGAATTTAACAAAAAAAAAATTTCCTCGACTGGGATTCGAACTCGAGACCTCTCACTCACTAAGCGAGCGCGTCACCACTGTACCACGGAGAAGCTTTACACAGAATGTCTGAATAATATCAAGTGATTCTAAATTTAGAACTTCCATTGCATTCAGGTTTGTAATCCTTATTAATTTCGAGGTATTTTGTTCAGGGTAAACCTGTTGTTTAAAATTGAAGTAAATATTTTAGCGAAAATCCTCTCGCCCAAACAGTCCGACATGTGGAATCTATATATTCCACTACTCGGTTTGTGTAGTATTCGGTAATCTACATGGCTAAAAATAGTATTTTCATTGATAAAATCATATTCATCCGCGTAATTTGTGATTGTGCATTTATTGACAATTCTATAAGCCAACGCTATTGTTTAACTTTAAATGCGTTTGTAATTTGTTGGATACTTGTAACAAAATAAAATATTTCTTTCTTTTAAATCGCTAGTTTTAAGCTGTTTTGAGAACTACTTGTTGTTAGGTTTGTCATAAACTTCTGTGTCAGAGATTGAATGTCCGCTTTGTATTTAGTTATTTTCGATCAGAAAATACCAGAAAACAATATTAGAAATCTTCGACCATTCGGGAATTACTTTGCTTGAAAATTGATGCGCCTGTCTTTGACCATCTTTACGCAGTGATCTCCCCTGAATTTTTCGGCTTTAGTGTACATACAAAAGGGAAGTAACCGCTTCAAAAAAGTGGACTACTTTCGGCATTTGCAATTAAGAACATTAGACTCTGAAATTTCGCTACCATTATTTGTTTGGTCTGACGACCCAAACAAATAAAAACCAATTACGGGAGTTTATCACGGACACAAAACAAAAGCTTTGTACTACAAATGAAAATCATTTATTTTATTTTATTTAAGACATGCTAGATGCAAAAGAAACATGCAAACAAACTTAAACTTTCGTCTTATAGAAAACGTTGGTATGTACCTGGATATTACATGATTACATTTGGTATTAAATCATACAATATTATAACTTTTGTCAGGCAAAACATTCATAGTTATATTATTGTTACATTACATTTTCTTATCACAACACAAAATCTGACTGCTGCTCAGACTGATCCATCGGTAAGGTTCATAGGTATTAATAAATTTCATGACAACGATGTTCAGTACTTAAGGTGTATGAGGAGGTCTAAACTTCTAAAAAGTCAGTCATCATTCCTATGATGGAAATGAGCTCTTCGAAAATTAGGAGGTGGACGGAAATATATCACATAAAAAAACAGGAAATAATAATAATGTTGAAAAAAAATATAAAATTCTGTTTAAAAATATGTTGCATTGTATTTATAGTAAAAAATCATGATAAAATTATTTCAAGAATCTCATTAAACAAAAGGACGAGATGCATATATCATTAATTGCAAAATAGTTTTTTCTAAAAGCTTATTAATAAATATTTTTGATGAAATACTTAATATCATAATGTTTGGACATTCACTGCAATGCAATGAAAATGCTAGTTATTTTCCAATATAAGCGCAAGGCTGAATATTGCGAATATTTAAGACTGTTATTGTTTGTTTTGCTAAATGTTTAAAATGAATCATCTTTTCAAAACAGATAATTATTGATAAACACACAATTCAACTGCTGGTGCATTAAAATGTTTTCCAGAAATAGCCACACTTGTACATAAAGAGACTTCAATAAAAAAAAAAGAAAAACAAGATTTCTTAGATGCAATGGACAAATATAGATTGATGACGATCGACCGATGTCATACTGTACGTACAAGAACTTCCGTGTAAGGATATTTTATAATAAATTTATTCCGTGAGCAACGTATGTTTTAACGTGGTACACATTTAAATGGAAAATGTAATTCGGTAACAAAAAATAAACACATATGTAAACTTCAGCACCTTCTTACAATTATCAGATACACCGTCGATTCTGAATGAGATGTTTTGAATTTTCGCATACGACTACGAACTACAAAAATTAGGACCTTGAAATTAAATCTTAAATATAAACATTATCTAAGACTTGATCTCCCAAGTATCTGTTGTAATCTTTTTAATTCTAGCACATGTGCTAATTTAAAAAAAAAAAAGCTTATTTGATGGCAATTATATTTATTGTCAAACGTAAGATTTACTGAGGTTATTACTTCCTCTCTGTTAATTTGGTAAATAACGATATTGAAATAACAACAGATAGGAAAATATGATCAGCGATCATAATTTTTAATTAAACTTTTGGAAATGTTGCTCAAACTTATATAAAATGTATTTGTAACATTCAATTTGTCATCAAGATGTTACAGATCAAATTGCAAATGAGGAATTCCTCAAAATGCTCATATTATATATCATAGTTAACCTATATTTTATAATCATTAATATATTGGTGTCAACGATACTCATTTATAAAAGAGGTAAATAAATGTCTCTATGATATCTTGCACATGTGTGAGTGGACACGTGTTTCATGAAAGCAGACACGTGATAAAATGTAATCTAGTACATTATAGACGGTAATATGATAAAAAAAAATACACCTATACCAATCAAGAACTTGATATGTATTTGTCAATAAAGGACAACAATAAGTGAAACATAAAGAGACAGATGCGATTAGTAATTATAATTTATTCTGTATCTAATGTTAAGATGTAAAATGAATTAAAAGATTGCAATGGTAAAATGATGTCAGTTAAAGAATATTGATCATTATATTGTGCTATGTATTAATCTAAAGGCAGCTATATAAATCACCGTGAGTTTATTAGTTATTCACTGAAAAAAAATATTCTTATAGGAATCTTCTTTTTCTTTGAAATTCTTTAAAAAAACAAATCTGACCGTAATGTTTCTATACGTTTACCCAACCAACCGATAAGAATAAATTTAACCTTATATAATGTTTGGATTAGAATTTATGTAATCGTACAGGTACAAAACAGTGGATATTTCTGGATTCAAATGTTTACCATTTTTATGTTGTTTAAATGTTGATTTCTCCATTAGAGGGTACTAGGGTTGAAGAGCCTCGATGGTTGCCTGTACTTACCACTACCTTTTATGACAAAACTCAATTAAACCAAGCCTGCAACATTTTTAAATTTCCCGATTTAGTTTTCTATCCTACTTCACTACATGAATTACGTGCTGTTGTATTAGATAATCATAATTATTAACTTTCAGAGATAAGTCACATATTAGCCACGTAAGGACGTTTTCGGGAGTTTTCATATTAACATATAGGCAAAATTAAAACTGTTCTATAGAATTTCTTTAAACTTGGCATGTTGTTAGTATATGATAACAGAAACATTTTAAGCGAAAAAAAATTGGGGTCACTGTTTTTGAGTTATCTGCACCTGAATCAGAATTTTCTACTTATTTGGGGTCATTTAAAGGGCAGATAACTTATACATACGTCAATGATTTCTTGTTTTTCCTTCTGGATAATGTTTTTCTTTTTATTGTTGAATGCAATACATAATTACATGCAATTCCTTATATCTATTCTGTTATTTTTTTTCAATGAAAATCAAGGTACTTTAAATACATAAAAAGGCCAATTTTTAAGAAAAAATGCACAGGTTAAGAGAAGAAGTGGGCAAAAAACTATCCACTCTAAATTTGTTCTTGCATATTGACTAGGACGAAGGTAAGCTTCATGAAAATAAGAAGAAAAAAATGTATTGTTTCGCTTCAATTAAATGATCTGCCCTTGAATTTAACGAAAAAGTCCAATTCAAGGGCAGATAACTCGAAAATGAGAACGGTGGCCCCAAATTCTGTTTCCGTTTAAAATGTTTCTATTATCATATTCTAATAACATGCCAAGTTTAAAGAAATTCTATTGAACAGTTTTTATTTTGCTTATATGTCTATACAGAACTTCGGAAAACGTCTTTAAATTCAACACAATTGTTACTATGGGGACCACAGTGAAAATGAGAGTATCCCTTTCTTGTGCTATCCTTTTTTATGCTATCCTTGGTGTTGGTGTGTATGTCATGGCTTATTTATTTTCTTGTTTAAAGTCAGTATCTGGATAACATAATTTACTCTTCCTAACGTAAATTATATCATTTGAATGCTAAGAACATTTCTTCTATTCTACACTTGAGTGATAAGATCTAACCATCCTGCATTACGCATTGAAGATGAACAAATCGTTGTACATAAAACTTTTTTTTTTAAATATTAAATGTTTTGCTATCACGTCAATAATAATAATCTTATCAGTCTTTATTGTTTTGGATGAAATTCTGTTATATTGTTCTCTTGAACCAATGTTGGTTCATTAACTTACTCATTCACATCTCAAGATACTGTACAGCGGAAACACTATTCTTGGTGATTTCAAGAAATGGTGAAAACAATATATTTAATGAAATCAAAACGGAAAAGACCTTCAATAAATCCGTATTTATGCCAGTTGAGATAATGACTTTATTAAAACCAGATACAATTACATGGCAAGACTAGATCTTGTTATATAACAACTTAAAACTCGATAGGATTACAAAACTTGCTGGATTTGGACATTTTATTGACTATGAACGCTCATTGCGAACCAATTGTGAGCCCCGTTTATTGCTATGTTCAAATCAAAATAAGAAGAAGAAATATAATGATCGTCAATCATATTTTATCCTGTTCAAAATTTGCTTCTATCGCGGTGTGTTAGCTAAAATAAAATACTGGAATTTGTACAATACATGGAGAGAATTCAGTTCCTAAGAACAATATCGGAAGGCCAAGAAACTGCAGTTTGCCTGTAAATTTGAGAGAAATAAATTGTGTCATGAATAAGGTGTCCAGGGACGTAAACAGTGATAAATTATAAGAAGACCTTACAATGTACAACTACTTCTTGTGTTAAAGAGAAAGTTAAAAAAATACTTAATAATGATTAAGAAAATAATGCAAAGTTGCAAGGGTCGTCTGTGGGAATAAACGAAAATTTGACATAACTCTTTAGCTTGTCAATTGAATAGTAAAATAGTATGTTTTACATCATGATTAAGGAAACACTGCACTGCAAACAAACTTAGGACTTGACTTAAGTTGGATAATCGTGACTTAGTATTGTTTAGACGTGTTTCTTATCAAAAAAATCATGAACTTGACTTATAAGATGACATTAAATTTCAGTTACATTCCTGAAAACATTGAAGTCGTTCAAATAGTGTCTTAGTAGCCGGTTAATGGCACTAATGATATAAGGTACAAATATTCTATCGGGATTAGATTTGTCCAATTAGATTGCAAAATGATATACAAACAAACTACTTGAGATAGACAGAAGAATTTATTTTGACTTAATTATTTAACTCAATGGTACAAGGAAACACTTTATGTCTTTAATTGTAAAAGGAGGCCTGAATGTCCATAAAAGTCTCATTTATTACGCCTTCGTGGTAAATAATATTCTGAAAAATCTCAAGGAATTGATAAAGCAGATGAGCTTCTTTTTGAGAAGTTTTACGGAAATTAAATAAAATAACCAGTTAATCTGTATGTACCTTAATATCGTAAATATAAAATGCATTGTTTTCACAATGGCCGGAAGAATTTACTTTTAACTCTTTACCAAAATGACAAAAAGAATATTCCATTAAAATGATTGTAAGAACATATTAATTAAACAACGATGTATATACTTGCAAGAAAGGATAAATACAAAAATACTGAATATTGAAATATCTGTCGAAAAGGTAGTGATTATTCCGATATTACCGGAAGAATACATTCTATCTAATTATAAGTTTGTAGTAGTATTCTATAGTGCTGAATATTCATGAGAAAAATACTTTTTAAACCAGCATCTTACAATCTAATATTTTCCAAAATTGTAGAAAGTACATTGTCAAATAAGTACAATGTATACATAAACAATAGGTCTTTCCTGCTCGAGAGAAGAAAAATAGAAAACTTGCCACATCTCATTATAATTGTGCTAATAGGAGTTGTTGAAGACATTCATGCAAAGTTAAGAAATCGCGCATAAGAATGTATTCCGGGAATAACAACACTTCTAAACGAAGAGGCTATTGTGAAGATAACAAGATATCTGCGGCTTTAGTAACCATTTATATTCAATTTGCAAAATGATCAAATTGTTGTCGTACTTAAAGTATGAGAATTGTTATGTTAAGATAAATGAAAATTAACTTTTATTGATGGGTGATTAGTGTTTCTTTGTCGCACAAATGATAACACTCTTAATGAGAAA
Organism: Ruditapes philippinarum; assembly: GCF_026571515.1. Taxonomy (NCBI): domain Eukaryota; kingdom Metazoa; phylum Mollusca; class Bivalvia; order Venerida; family Veneridae; genus Ruditapes; species Ruditapes philippinarum. Next base: position 59,114 of record NW_026857019.1, on the reverse strand, counting down.
TGGAATTGCGTTTATTTTTAAACATCCATTTGTTTGTGGAATTCGGTACTTTCAACATTTAATTTGGGAGTTAAATAATGTACCAAATAAACAGTTTATAAGATTAACTCGGATAGCTTAATTTTCGGTTATAATTTTCTAATTTTGCCAATTAATCAAACAATGAAAAAGCCTACATCAAAGAAATATTATTGGACTACATTTGTATAATTAATGTATTTGATGCAAAAATTCAGTAAACTTTAAGATAACAGTTGTAATTGCTGAGAAAGTAGACGGTAATTCAGATTGCCAACGATTTTGGAATAACGTCTTGCTTTTCCAGAACCGCACCGTTATACAGTGATATGAACTTATCACACCATATGGCGCCATCTTATGACCTATCTTGTGTTGATGCGACATTAAACCCAACCACCAAAAAACTTTGATTTAGTTATGCCCTTACACATACCCTACATAAGCAACTATTATTATAAACACGTTTATTGAAGTAGTAACCACTTCGAATATTGTAAAAAACGCATTTGTAAGGTCTAATCTAACGCAAGACAATTCTGAACAAAACCACGATCATCATTCTTCTCTTTATTATAAATCTAGTTGTTTAAATATTATAAAGTGAGAAATTTCTTTTTATTCATGTAAAGTATGAGTCCCTTACATGTCTGATTATGGCACATTGTTTCGTGTCTGATAAGCCAGTTAGATTTCTAAATGATGTACAATCAAAAAACACTAGAATTTCTAATAAAGAATAATCTAATGTTTCCATGTGAGGTAATTTATAACGCTAATCATTAAGCTGATCTTGTCAAACAAATAATTCATTTGATGTGTTCTGAGATAATACAGTTACATGGAATGTGTATACAAGAATGGATGGGGCGAAATACTAAAATCTATCTCTGTCTTTTAAAATTAGATTTTAACATCATGGAAAACTGCTGATGAACAGAAATAGATGTGATTTGTTTGTTTCCCTATATAAATAACCAAATTTGTTTCAATTATAAAGAGTGAAAATTGATTCGTGATTGTTTCTCTCAATTTTCTCTATTAAGCTGAAATCATGTGATGACATGAAATCTTGATCGATATTTATTTAACGTTTTATATGAAAACAATGTTTAATATATTCAAAAGGAGACATCTTGTGTGAATAGCTTTTTTCTGTAACTTAACTGCTATATCATATACCTGAATAAATCTGAAAAATGGCGTGATACGTCAAAATTACACGAAAATCGCAGACTCGGTATGATTAAGTATGTTCATGTAGTGGAAAAGTGCAACATTTCTGACGCCCTAGCACCGGCGTAAGCGGTATCAAAGTTGAGACAAAGTCGAATCATAATTCCAGCACTCAACATAATCTTTGCTTACATTGAACTCAAACATTTAGAGTTGATGGAAATCAATTTCTGTTTGAAATACTACATGGGCGTATCATTTTTCAATCTTTATTAATATATTACATGCTTAACCAACATATATACTATTAAAATTGATAAACCTGCTTTTTAGTTTGCAAAGGCATTAACAAAGTTTTCCTTAAAACCTGTCACAGCAATTGTAGCTATTATTATATTGAATTTCTAATTCAAAAAGTAATATTTTTTATTAAAAAGCATTCTCAGCTCACAAGGAAAATGTGTTTATTGTGATAGAAAGCTGTATTAATTGTCAGAGAAGTAACATTTTTCATAAAATGGATGTAAAATGTTGCATGTAAAATATAAGATTAACCTATTTAACGAAAATGCCTTCATACAAGAAACTTCTCAAATTCCTTACCTTGTTTAAGGCCCAACTTTGCTTTAATATACCCAAATATACTCGTATTTCCTGTTACACACTCATAGCATTTACCAATGTTTAATTCTAAACAAATAAAAAAAATCATAGACATTAAAATGCAATAATTGAATTTATTCAGATGTTTCTCAAACTCATTTTTTTTCCTATGATTAACAAGGTGCTAGGAACCATTTGTTTTATGCTCAACGCTACAAAGGGTTATTAGCGAAATATTTAACGTGCATCATATTTGCATCTGTGAAACATAAAGAAATAATCGATGCCACTCAACAGTATTCCCTTTCCCCCAGTCTGCCTGCTTGTCTGTCCGTCCGTGTTTCTTTCCGTCGGATATCCGGTCTATTATATAATTGTACTGTTCATTTAGTCGCCTGCTTGCTTAACTCAATAGAGACGGCTTCTGATTAGTTGTCAATGATTTACTTGTTCGATCCTCTGATGTGGCAATTGTTCTTTGACATTGAGGTTTAAACTTTTTATTTCCATTTTAGGTTTACATCAACTAAACAACATAAAACTCATTTTATAATAATTACAGTGAATGATTGCATCATATTAGGTTTACATCTGGCGTTTTTCGTTGTCTAGAATACGATTAGGGTGGACCGATGATATATGGCCAAAAATGTGGTAATAACATGAGTAAAAACTAGTAAAATAGGAATCAAAACGCGAAGGTAAATTGGGGGTAATTAAAAAGCTCAGTAGAAATGCTAACAAGTCCTCAAATGACAGATTTTTGTAATGCAGAAATAACTTTAAAATTAAAAATATACTGCCAAGTATAGCACGAGTAAAAGTAATATCATACAGAACATAATTAGAAACCCTAAGCATTAAAAACATTTGACATAAAAAATTATAATACTATTAAATGTTAGCCTTTTGGTCAATAAAGTGCTTAAATATATTTTTAACATATTCGAGCTATGCACGTCATGTAATAAATTAGGCGACGAATTTCATTTCTTATTCGAATGCAAAATCTTTGAAAATGAGCGCAAGCGCTTCTTAAAACCTTATTATTATAGAAGACCAAATATAATCAAAACATCTGAATTAATGAACACTAATAATAAACTAGAATGTCTAAAGTTAGGTAAATTTGTTAAGTGTAAACTAAGTAAAACTTAAGTCATTGACCAACATGTGTATTTATTAAAAAAGAACTTTCTTTTTTTCCAAATATCAGAAGTGTTGCTGGGTCTCTGTTTCGTTTTGGGAGACCTAGTGGCACATACTAATAGTATTCCGCATTTTAATTAGACCACAGATTTTTTATTTTTCTTAAGGAAAGGTCAGATGATGCTGGCTAGGTCTAAAAGTTCTAATCAACTCCACTTCAGTATCTTTTAATCTTTATCTATGTTTACCATACAAAATATGTCTATTCAATCCAGAAATACATGTAGTATAGTCATTTTGGTAAATACTTTTTTTTCGCATCATGATATTGTGATATGAATATGGTAAATATGTTGATATGTTAAATATGTTGATTGTTATAATGACTATTGAGCAGTAATCGTCAATTTAATTCTATACATGTATTATTTCCCCCCTTTTCTTCTGTTTTTTTCTCTCTCTAAACCTACCAATTGAACTACATTTTTCACTGTCCATCCAGTGACAACTTTTTGTTACAATTTAATCACATTGGTGAAATACAAATAAAGAAAGAAAATGAAAAAATAAAACAAAATAAAGAAAAAAATAAAACACTACCTTTGAATGTAAGATCAGCTTTCTCTATTAGTTAATATGTTTTAGCAATTATTTTATATATATAATAGTTTTGGCTCTCCACGTACTTGAAATTTGAAAGTATACAAATCTAACATGTAATATCAAATTACCTACCATTATGTTTTATTCATGTTTGTCACCTCATTTTGTCATGCTTGTACATGGAATAAGAGAAATAAATGTTTTTGACTTGACTTGACTTGATGACAACGATGTAAAGTGAAAAAATAGATGTTTAAACTGTGCAATCCAGAGTTTTCTTAGCCTGATCAACCAATTACTGGGTCAAAACATTACTTCAAAGCAGTTATCAAAAGGCAGTCACTTTGTTATGTCTCGCGTGATTTATTTAATTTAATACAACCAAGTACATTTTCTTGTAATATAAGAAGACTAACACCTTTAAATTATATTCGGGAAAAGCTTATATGAGTAAAAAGATGGTAATGAGGGTTATGACAAAGGTACAAAGTTTCTGCTAAATAATAACACAATAAATTAAAAAAAACTACACCAACAAACTACTTATGAAAGGCTTTAGATATTTCTTATGTAAAATTAGTTCAATTATTTGAACTAGACATTCTTAAAACACTTAAGGTGTTCAAGGAGGTCTAAATATCTAGAAAGTCAGTCAACATACCTATGTTGAAAAAAAGCTTCTCGAAAATATGGAGGTGGTTCATGGCGTTGAACGGAAATCTATGATATAAAACACTGAGAAAATGTTATTTATTGTTGACAAAAAATACAAAGTTCTGTTAAAAATATTGTATTTATAGCAAAACATCATGGTACAATAATTTCAAGAATTTCAGTAAATACGAGGACGAGATGCATATTTCATTAACTGCAACAAAAGCTATTTTCTAAAAGCTTATTAATAATTATTTTTGACGTAATACTTAATATCCTAATAGCTGAACATCCACTGCAGTACAATGAAAATGCTAGCTATTTTCCAATATACGCGCAAGGCTGAATTTCGCAAATGTTTCAAACTGTTGTTGTATGTTTTGCTAAATGTTTTAAATGAATCATCTTTTCAAAATGGATAATTATTGATAAACACACAATTCAACTGCTGGTGCATTAAAATGTTTAGAAATAGCCACACTTGTACATAAAGAGACTTCAATAAAAAAAGAAAAACAAGCTTTCTAAGATGCAATGAACTAATATAGATTGATGACGTTCGACCGATGGCATACTACCAGTGCAGGAACTTCCGTGTAAGGATATTTGATAAAATTAATTTAATCCGTGATCAACATATGTTTCTACGTGGTATAAATTAAATGAAAAATGTAAAAAAATAAACACATTTGTAAACTTAAGCATCTTCTCAAGTCATGAGGGAGATGCTATTTTATATGAATACCGTATAATCACCCCATATAATATGTTGTCTGCTTTTTTTTATTTGCTTTTTGACAGCTGTAATCCGCAGGCTTTATATCCCCAGACCCTCGTTCAAAAATCTTATTCTATGTTAATGGATTGTTTTCATGTTTAGTGGACACATATTTATTTACTCGGGGACCGTACGCCTTTTTCATGGCATGGCACGAAAGTTTCACATTGACGGTTCATAATCACCACCACTGCTTTAGCAGGTTCTATATTGCGTTATATTCAATAACTAATGCCGGTCATGGCACAATCAAACCTTGCATGCAAGCCATGAACAGGAAAAGACAAACCGAGCTTGCCAGGCTGCAAGTCATGGACATTTACAATCAAACCGAGGCTGCAAGTCATGAACATTTACAATCAAACCGAGTCTGCAAGTCATGAACATTTACAATCAAACCGAGGCTGCAAAGCATGAACATTTACAATCAAACCGAGTCTGCAAGTCATGAACATTTACAATCAAACCGAGGCTGCAAAGCATGAACATTTACAATCAAACCGAGTCTGCAAGTCATGAACATTTACAATCAAACCGAGGCTGCAAGTCATGTACATTTACAATCAAACCGAGGCTGCAAAGCATGAACATTTACAATTAAACCGAGGCTGCAAGTCATGAACATTTACAATCAAACCGAGGCTGCAAACCATAAACCATCTTAATCAGACCAAAATTCGCCGTGTTTTGTGATCTTTACGGTTTCCATTTCAACTATAAGATTTCGAATTAATAAAATAACCAGACGACTTTTTATTAATGTGATCTTCATTTATTAGCATTAAGTAATTATGGTATTTAAAAAAAAATGATCTTATTTCCAGTTATTAGTTTCCAATATTTTTATTATATTAAAGCAAATTATAATTTGGTGATTCTTTGAAATTATATGTTATGAATGATGTCCATGCTATGCTGCAACTAAGTATTACTTCAATGTGGTTTAAAAGGTACAATAAAGTGAAATATCAGAACCAAAATAATTAGCTTAATGTAAGTAAATAATAGGATATTTTCAAAATGATATATCCGTACTAAAAGTAAAAGTCATTTACTACAAAGCAGACATTGAAGATAGTGTAGATTGAATACTAAATTTATTGAACGAGGTGAATAACTAGAGGATATGCAATGAGTGTAGAGTTAATAGTATACTAAATTTATTGAATTAGTTGAATACATAGTAGACTAGATATTGAATGAGTGTAGATTTAATACTAAATCTAAATATATTAAACGAGCTGAATAAAATCATATGTGACCCTATGACGAATATATTACTGTTTTGCGTAAAACGCAAATGACGTTACGTAAATATTTGTTATTACACTGGTCTGATATCGTTTATATTAAATGGGTTTATCACATACCCGTGTCATTTTTGCGACGCCATAAAACGGTATTTCACGGCCGTACATATATTTTGACGTGACGTCATTTGCGTGATGCAAACAAAACGAAAGGACACGCTAATTATTAGGGTTACACTATGGCCGCTTCACTGAAATAAGTTATTCATTTTTACTGTTAATAGTTTTATTTTGGATATGTGATAAAAAGAATACTGAATTAGTGTAGCTTCATCACTAAATTTATTGAACTACTTGAATAAAAGAGTATTATGCTCGTTCAATAAATTCAGTATCAAACTTACACTCATTCTACATTTTTTTATTACACTCCTGCGCTATGGCTTATGTGATAAAAAGAGAATAACATGCTACTGTACGTCTTTTGATAATAATATCAATTTTAGGCGAGGTTGATATGGGCTGGAGGATGAAAAGATGTATTATAAGAAAAACCGGAATTTTCTGTTTATTATATATCTTTTTGAACTTAAAGTTCTTAAGACTTCTCTTTTAATTTTGTATATTGACTGGATAAAGAAGAAAGTAGTCCGACAAGACACCAGTGAAAATACGGAAGATATGTTTCACTGAAGTGAAAAATAAATTTTTACAGTGAAAAAATACGCATTTTATTTCATCAATATTTCTCAGTATTTCTTTCATAAATATATAAAAAATCTCTATTCATTATACTCATGCGCTGTGGCTTATGTGAATGTAAATAGAGAATAATATGATACTGTCGCCTGATATGGGCTGGAAGGGGCGGGGCAAAAGTGTTTGTTTACGATTCTTCAGATTTATTGACGTCAGGGCAGACGATACAATGATATCAGCTATATTTGTCTGTATTATTTACGGACAGATTGTTTATTTTCTATTTTGCTATTTTCTAAGTTATGCTAGCAAAGGTGTTGTCTGGCCCTATAACTTTCTGATATTAAAATAATCATGGCAACAGGTTATGACAAAGCATTTATGTGTTATTTACGGAAGCACAAAGGAGACATTCCGATTTTATTTTATTTTCCTATCGAAGCCACGAGATATAACTCGCTAACTTGCTATCTCGTTCCCACGAGATTTTTTTCTGAGTTATATCTCATGGGAACGAGATAAGAATATAAAATAAAATCGGAATGTCCCTTCTGTGCTTCTGAGGTTATTAGTTATTACCTCTCACTTTTTGTAATGTTGATTTCCAAGAGGCCACTGGGAGTTATTCATACTATTAATGCAAGTGTAGCACGTGGCTTAGAAATAGGATTTGTGATTTTAACTTTAAAATCAAATCTAATTAACAGAATGTTCTTAAATTTCGCAGCATATTTCAAGCGTTTCTTTGAAACATTGTCCTTTTTCGGGTCAAGAATCTTTATTACGAATTTATTATAAAGTAAACTTCCTTTTTTGAGAAAAAAGAAGTTGCTTTATGAATTTACAACAGTGGTGTAAATATTTTACATAACCGTGAAAAGTGATGTAAAAAGTATAAAGAACAAATAATAGCCAAGAATGAGTCAAATTGGTGTTTTAATGATATTTACATTAGTATTAGTAGAAAAGCAAGCTGATTTCACATCTGTATACATCAAAACACTGGTGCGTCTCATTAATGTAATGGCGTTTCACCTTTAGAGCTGAGATGCATTACGATACATTTATTATCCATGTGTTTGCGAAAGATAACAACGAAAGCAACGATGGAACCAACAAGACCACTTGTCAGGAGGGTCATCAAACCTGCAAACGCCACTGAATTCATGCAGGTGTTGTTGTCGTCATCTGGGCCTGAAGAAAAAAAAGATAGATATTTGAATGAAAATACGAAATTATATTATTTTGCAACATCTTTCTACATTTTGCAATATAATTTCAAGATTTTGCATTTAAATAAAAACATAAAAAAATAAGATGAAGGATATACACTTTCAAACTAAATCAAGATAATTGTAAGTCTTTAAATGTTATCAGCGTATCATTAAAATCAATGGTAAATAAATCATATAGGCGTGTCTCTTCTCTTCATTAGTCAATTTTAATTCCATATATTCTGCTGGCAGATTAAACACCACTTAGTTTAAACATATTTATTCTCAGAATATGTAAAAATTGACTACCGCTCTTGAAAATTAATAATCGCTCAAGCCGGTGCTAGTGGGCGTGATAGATGTTGCACCTTTTCATTATCCCTCATGAGCAGACTCAACCAAACCGAGTCTAAATTTTTCAAGTAATTTTGGTTAATACTTCCGGTAGAACACTCTTTCTCCAGATTTTGATATTTATGTATACTCATTAACAAAGCTAAAAATTAATCTTGCTATTAGACATCTAGAAAAACATCTAATTGATATTTAATCAATCGTTTTAAGACAATAATATTATATCTAAATTATAAAATACTGTACCAGTGAAACGTTTTACTCACAGGACTACACGATCCAAGGCAAACTTGAAGAGCCACCGGCTAGAGAGGTAGTTCTGAATGCTCCAAACTGGGCTTGGACTAAACCTTGGGACACTCGACTGATGTTGGGAAACAACTCAATATCAACTGGGCAGCTGAAACAAATTTCAATCATAAAACAGAAGAATCTAAATAGCAACAATAAAACGGTTGATACTTCATTTAATTATTTGTTCTTATAGTTATGCTTATCGAGTTCTACAGTTTTTCATGCTCATACTCGTATTTAATGTTTATTTCAGAGCTTTTTTTTTATTTCAAGCATGGAATTGAGAAACGCTCAATATCGCAAATAGGTCTGATACTAGTTATAGATTGCCATCATTTCTGATAAACAATATATATATGTCTAATATTTCTGGATGAAGGACCGATCGCTAATGTTGAAAAAAACTTGGGCTCAACCCTTTTGCTATTTATAGAATTTCGAAAAGCTGATTCTTTTTAGTTTAATCATATTCTATTGCTTTTTTCTTTCTATACACGAACAGATACAATGTCAAATGCAAACATAAGACAACACGTTAACGAATAAATTTACAGTATTTACACAGATGCTGTAGTTGTTTATAACAAGCAAAAGGGTCGGACCACAAGTTTTAACAATATTAAAGAGTTAGCCTGTCCCACCTGTTGTTTCTGTGTATATTTGAATGTATATTATTAGTAATTAGATATAATATAACTAAACTAGTGATGGTAACATCAAAGACCGCCAGTGCTCAAAAATAGATTGTTATAAAAATTATTTATCCATTTTTAATAAATATAAAAGTGTAGGTATGGAATTTTAGGATTTACAAAAATTCAATTTTGAAACTGGGCAAATATCAAAGGCAGTAAATTTGTAACTGTATATAATAATAATAATAAAAATAATAATAATAATAATAATAAAATCTTTATTTTATAGAAGGTAACATACAAAGTTCACAGAAAGAAGTATACTTATTTTCAGTATTGCCTTCTTATTTAACAATAACAAAGAAAAAAATGTAGATCTATACAAATATTTAAAATCTTTTGGTATATATGAAAAAAATTATTTATATTCTTGAATGTAAAGGTTAGATATTTTGATATAAATCAATAATAATAATTATTATTATTATTATTATTATTATTATTATTATTATTATTATTATTATTATTATTATTATTATTATTCAGAACAATAATGATAAATCCATGGAATACTTTTATATTTTTCATAATCATCGAAATCATAAATTATCTTGGCACTACAACAAAATCGGAGTAAACTTGACGGTGTTCAATATGGGGTACACAAACGTGTTTCGTCATTTGAAAACAAGGAGACATAATGTTACTGCTGCTACATTTAGCGTTTGATAAAATGGATTTATATTTGAAATAATTCGTGCTTTGAAAAGAAAATTCCCCCAGAGCTCTTAATTCGACGGTAAATTTGTCTCGTCATGTCTCAGCAAGATTTTATTAATATTAATAGGTCCTATTGACTCTTAATTTCTTTTCTGTCTGTGGCGAAAATAACTGAAGACGTTTCGAAAATAAATGATTTTGTATGTCTCGAATGTGAATTATTTCCGTATTTGAGGCGGACATCTTATGTACTCTTCGTGTGCAAAGGAATTGGTTCTCTCGGATATGATAGTTTAGTTAATAAATATTAATAAATAGGTTGCAATAAATCTGTGAAAATTAAGGGCTTCAAAAGAACATCTTTATCCGCAACGATCACCTTATTACATCTTTTTATATTATGCTTTTCAGTGGATCACTGATTTATCCGTGAAAATTATATTTGATAATTTCACAGTGAAAATTATCAAAATATAATTTCACACTTTTCAAAAATGAGACTACTTTTTTAAGATTTTCCCCATGCGGTACCTCAATATTATTGTTGACAATTCTGACGTTGTCAGGGCTGTTTAGAGAAAGGCAAAGCTGAAATTGATAAATAAATAACTGAAATTTCAATAGTAATAAAAAAAAGAAAACAATTCATTCAAATTACCAATCACCAAATATCGTCTATAAATTTTTGTTTCATTTTTACAGTCTGAAAAATACAATTCCTTCCACATGCAGAACTGCTCTTGATGACATTTGGGCATATTTAAGTATCCTACGAGCAGTAACTGTCTAATAACTTGAAAAGCAATGACAGACATTCGCCCGAAGAATAAGTTAATAACCCAGCGTTCGTAAGTTTGTAAGGTAGCCTTTCAAAAAGTCCATGTGTTCCAATTTCCTAGTCGTTTTTTGAATGTTTACACATCTGTCAACACTTATTAATTGTGTGTAACAATCCTCAAAAAAGTTTTCTTTCTTTTAAAAGATGTATGACTAACAAATCCAAATGATATCCCTCTGAATCAAACACAATTATTTTCCTCCCATGAAATAAACAACTTTTAAAAACGGCTGCCGCTTACATTTCACAGAGCCAAGTCTAATATAAATTCGCCGTAAGTAACAGAAATATTAATGGATGGTTGGACTTTTTCTCCCACTAGAATTGTTTGTTTTTATTATTAAAACAAGCGATCTTTCAGATTATTTGAATAAATTGAATAATATCATCGCCATTTACCGTTGATTGGCGCACTTATTTTTCAGCCCAAGACTTGTATTTTATGAGAAATTCGACTAATAGAGAGGCTACCAATGGGGAAAACAGATTTCAATATTAAGTTGATATCAAGGAAATTCGTTTTAACTTGTTTTAAGCATAAAATAAAAAGAAAATTTGTTTGTTTGTTGTGTAAGATGTAATTTTATTTCATCTCGTGAACTTTAAAAACAGTATTCTCACTCGTGGCTACGCCACTCGTGAGAATACTGTTTTAAAGCATACTCGATTAAATAAAATTTCATCTTGCACACAAACAAACAAATGTCCTCTATATAAAGTAATTGTAATCATTCAATAATCATTGCCGTAAAGGGTACTAGTATTTTCCTACACCTTAACCATTGAGTTTTCTGTCAGAAATTTCAGATGATATTAATATATTTCTTATCACAAAATTCAATTGCATGATTAATGAACTACAATTGTAAAGTAAAGGCAAGCTTGAGGAGCTTAATAATTTTGAACGTTTTCTTCTTCTTTTTTCCTCTTTCTTTCTCGGTTATTTTACCCCTCCCACTTTTTAAGCTCAGATACTCTTCTGGGATAAATGCTCTGGTAATAAATTTTTATGCTTAACTTATCAAGAAATGTTCAAATGATAAAGAATATACAATTAAACACAATTTCCTGTACATAAAACTGAAATTATAAAGTCAAAGCAAGTTTTGGTAACATTGTAATTTTAAATATTTTTTTTTGGTAATTTTACCCTACCCATTTTTGAAACTCTACTCTTACGGCATACATGCTCAGATAATGGTTTTTATGCTTAACTTGTCTTGTTATGTTAAACTGATAAAGTACACACACTTTAAATGCATTTTCAATACAGAAAAATGATTCTTCAAATTGTCAAAAAAAGCTATTTTTTATTTTTTGGTAAATTGATAGTAATAATTTTAAAGTTTGCCATATAATTGTCAATTTTGCTTGATTTAATCATAAATTAGCCATATTTTACCTGATATTGTGCAATTAAATCTACTTTGTACAGAATCCTAAAGTAAAAAGTCAAGAAACAAAAGTTGTAGGGTATTTTGTAATTTATGGCGGCCATATTGGCGGCCATCTTGAATTTTTGTACATATGTCCGGGCTGCGTAACTTAAGAAATGGGTTTTAAAAAACTACAAATAATATGCTTTATAATGACAATGTTTCTTTTTGTGATACAGTAAATTGCAATAAAACCTCACCATCTCTTGGTCTATATATAATGATATTGAACTGTTGATAACAGACTAATAAAGTGTTGTTCGAGACCTGGTTATGCATGTACTTGATACGAGTTATCATCAAGCGCCTGTCATCAGCAAAAATTTACGCACTGCGTCGGGTGTGCGTTACCGTGGTTTTTAAATTCGCTGTTAGGAACATGCTAATAGCTTCATCAGATTAGATATAATATCAGTATATAGGTATTGTTTCCGATTAAGGGTGATATGTAACAACAAGTGATAGGTTGAAAATTCTTCAATTGACAGTACCGGTCAGGTTTATTTTGATCATCCCTCGTACATATTTACTGTTCACTTCATAAATTTATATTATGAGGAGAATGAACATTAAATGGCGTATTTCTGCAAGTTTCAATGTTGTTACAGCTCATTAATCTGTCTTCAATCAAAGAACCATAAGTGACAACGTCTTGTTGTTCAAGTATACATTTTTGTCTATCTTTTCCAAATCATTATTAATTCGATCTTTGTGTGTTACATCGCATCGGGCACTTACAAAAAATCCTAAATAATTTATATCACAGCTAAACTATATCCTTTACTTTTTCTTTGTCTCTGGATTGATTTTGATGCTTTGTAAAATCACTGAACATTTGTATTAAAAATATTGCAAAGCATTGCAATGTTTCTTCGTATGAACAACCATGTCATTATTTTGCTTGGTTGCATCCAGATTTTAAGTGATCCTCTTAAATCAAATAATCTATTACTAAAACAGTGCGATGCGTAAAAGACTGCATTTATTCAGAGGGAAACTACTTCCGATGATTTTAGCTCTTATAATGGCTTCTAATCAGTTCGATATGGTGGCTGATTTGAGCCACGTCGTTATTTCGCTCCGCGTGGCGAAAGGCGAAAGCACGATTATACAACATCACCACTTTGTCGTATTTTCGTGTTTTCGCCTGGCGCCCCGCGGAGCGGAAGTGCAACGTCGTAAGTTCGTGTTTTCGCCTGGTGCCCCGCGGAGCGAAGTACGACAAAGTAGTGACAAGTCAGCCACCATAGTTTTAAGAACTTTGCAATATAGAAGAAAACAATGATTTCATTATATATGTATACAGTACATAGAGATACAACACAAAACAAACAATAGCCAGGACCCCAGGACCTGTCCTGGATAACTTGCCTAGTAATTAACAATTTTTACGAAAGTAACCAACAACTAATCCTATATGATTTCTGATTCAGCGGTTAGTCGACTCGTCGCAGAGATCAATTATCACTGAGAAAGTGTGCCCCATCCTAGAATCGAACCGGCGACGCTTCAAAGAACTGTTCTATGTAAGAAAATTGTCTACGTCAATATCATAGAACTTGAAAAATGCCTGAACAGACTCTATATTGTTTACTTTCAGAATTGAACTAAGTGTATGTGTTGATGATGGTATATTATTTCATCACGAACATGGCATTGATTAGATTGTCACACAATTTTGTATATACCACCGTCTCTACTATAACAGGAAAGCAAGTGGTAATATGATGTCCGTTGTCTGCAAATGACTTACCATTTTTTAAATAATTTTCATGCGCTAAGCATCAAGCTAATTAGTTATTAATTAGTTAAGATTTTTGACAGGATATAATTATGACCCTATATACGTGGTTGTTTGCATATATTGCCAGAGCCGCTAGGCGAGGGTTATATTACAAACAAACGCTTATATACGGCCATATAACCTGTCAAAAATCTGTAAAAGTAATAAAATAATCTGAGAAGAATCTTTATAACGAATTTATAAAACGGCAACATTTATTTTTGTAAAGGAAAAAAAATTTCTTCATAATTAATTTTTCAAATAAAATAATTACATTTTTAAATTGAAACTGGAGTTGATTTCTATATTCAAACTTTCATAATTAACAGAAGCCTTGTATATAAAACTATATAAAATTTAAAAATAAGTGAGCGCGTAATAATGAATAACATGCATTATCAATCCAGGGACAAGTAATATTTTGTTTGCAATAACATTAAATATTTCATAATTATACGAGGTAAATATACATTATTGAGTACAATAATGATTTGTATTAGACGAGTACACAACTGTGAAACCTTTATTGGACGAGGCACTGGCCTAGACTGATATTTATTTTGTTGGTGAGTCCAATAGAATAAGTATTGTTGTCAACAATGTATAATGACCTTTTTATTTCACACCACCTTTTTTGACACTTCGACAGAACTTTCTTTCTTAAAGTACAATAAGAATTTGATATGAGGTTTTTGGACTCGAGGCTAAATGGAATATGATAAGCATTTGATGCAGATATTTTGGACAATGAAAAATGAAAACGAGGCTAAATAGTTTACGATATACATTTGATCTACATGCAGATTATTTGGACTCCGAAAATGAAAACGAGACTATATGGGGTACGATATTCATTTGTGAAAAATCTGGAAATGGAAACGAGGCTAAATTGATAGTATTGGATCCAATAATGATTCCTTTTTGAATATGTCGTAGTTCAAACGCTAAAAATACAATGGTTAGGTCTTTATAGACGTGAAATAATAGATATTATAAAACAACTAAAAATTTAACCCATCTGTGAAATAAAGTTCATTCTTACGAGAAAATGTTAATGACTGAGAACATCGTGGGCACGTGGCCTTAATTGTTCATTACATGTGACTTTTAAAGTGATAATTATGTGATATGGCTATATGCCAATCAAGGTTCGAACAAAGAGATGTGGTGCCAAATGTTCTGCTTTTCTTATCTACTTTCATCCTTTCTGACACTTTCTCCTGATTCTCGATTTTTTTAGTATTGAAACACAACACGGCGTAAAAATCAAAGTTTGATCAAGAATACGTGTAAAGATTACATCTCGAGCTTGATAGTTATGTAAAAAAATTACACTGTTTATGACCTATTCATGACTTGAATATTCCAATTCTTTACAATTTAAAGTGTATAAAGCTATATATCTGCTTCAAAAATTATTGTTTGAATTTTAAAAAAGAATACTTCCAAAATGCTTGTATGAAATAAACATGGTAGATAATTGCCTTAAAAGCAAATGACGCATGCACAAAATCATTGCTAAACGGATAAAACCCTACTTAAAATAGCAAATAATATTTTGTTCCGGAACATTTTATTCTGTTTACATACAATATTCATGTGTATTAAATAACAGAGACATTCTATGTTACAACTTTTTCGGGAATCAACCATATAATAATGGAACCAATATAATTTTACTGTTGATAAATTTTATAAAAAATATTTCATAAGATATAGATTTATACCCTTTAGAATCCGTTTGTTGTATCTCAAAGCTATTATTTATATGGATAAAAGATGAAGCAAACGAAGGTATCAGAGCAGTTGCCCTACTACAATGTGACATAGGCAGGAGGGACATAACTATGCAATGATCAAACAGGAAATAAATAATAGGTGTGCTAGTAAAGGGGAACAACAATTGAAAATGCTGTGATAGCTGTATTAGAACTATTTTATAATTATGTATAGGTGTTTCGTATTTTATATAACTCACATGTGTTGATATTGTGTGCTTTATGTAACTCACATAATTATGTAAATGGTGCATGCTTTATATAACTTACATTATTATGTAGGTGTTACTTGCTTTATATAACTTACATTATTATGTCGGTGTTACTTGCTTTATATAACTTACATTATTATGTCGGTGTTACTTGCTTTATATAACTTACATTATTATGTTGGTGTTACTTGCTTTATATAACACATCGTGTAATTGAAATATCTTATTTCTTACTCTATTTATTGATGGGAAACCTATTTTCTATTTTTAGAAACAATAACCTTGACCTTGATACTGAGGCTCAAAAGCAGACAGATGAAATAGCAGGCACGCACTAACCAGATGTTTTCCTTTCAATAGCTGATTAAAATGATATTGTATCATAGTTTGGAGACCTTTCTGTTGAAAATGTGTTAAATCGTTTACATATACATGCACAGTGCGTTAACTGGAGTGCGGGTATTAGTTACCCGCACTCCAGAGCATGCCCATTGATTGGCTCATTTTTGCTGGGGTTTACATATTGTGACGGCAGAGAAAGGGAAAGCGACAGAAATGTCATATTCAGATGTTCGTTCATTGGTTCATTTTTGCCGGGGTTTCATATTGTGACAACAGGGAACGTGCTTATATGTTTGACTATGATACAAAAGAGAAAGAACACCAAAACACTCGGCAATCTGATTAATACTCGGGGGGCTACGCTCCCTCGTACAAATCAGATAGCCTCGTGTTTCGGTGCTCTTTCTATTACTTACACTATATGTAACACGAAAAAATTAAAGGATCATAATTAATTAAAAGTTTATCGAATCACTAAACCGCTCAGGGTACTTAATGACAAAGCTTCTGTGAAAGTTTGAACAAAATCCCTGAAGGAACGCAGGAGAATTAAATGTAGAATTATATCATATTGGTCTGACTTAGTCATACCACAACAGAACAAGTTACCGTGTTTGATATATCGTATTTTGTTAAATAATTTTAATAGCTCCCAGACTGTATCTAGATTAAGATTTCAGTGGATAAAATCTGTTCAGAATATTTTGTATGAATGTGGTCTGTATAACATTTGGCATAACCATGAATTTCATAACCATAAATGGTTAACGATGTCAGTCAAACAAAAATTATCAGATTTATTTTTTAAATGAGTGGTATTCTGATATTGAGAATTCTAGTAAATGCATAAATTATAGATTATTCAAACATAATTTTGTTTTGAAACATATCTTGTAAAAACTCCATCAAAATTTTTACAATACATGATAAAATTTAGAACAAGAAATAACAAATTGCCAGTAGAAACCGGAAGTTGGAACAATATCGAACTTAACAGGCGTGTCTGTACACTGTGTGATAGATCAATTGGTGATGAATTTCATTATATTTTTGAGTGTCCTTGTTTTGATAAACAGCAGGAAACGTTTTTTGAAACATAACTATTTACAGAAACATAATATACATTCTATTGATCTTCTTATGAACACTGATGTTAATATTCCAGATTACCAAAAACTTTGTTTATTTATTAAAAATTTTTATTAAGAGTCAAATGAGCCAAAAATTGTATAAATTTAATGCGTGGAGAACCCTATTCATGTATTTGTTGATATATTGACTCTCCCGTAATATTTATGTTAACAATTTATATATCATGTTATTTTGATACTGTCTGATTCTGAAGCCTCATTTATTATGTACATGTAATTGTATTATTACCTCATGTTGTCATGTTTGTATGATCTGAGTGAATAAATGAAATTGAGGAGGAGTTGCGCACGTATGAAAGTGTTCATTCTATATTCCATTTATGTAACAATATTAAAGGGTCATAATAAGGTCAATAATTATCGAATCATAAAATCTCTGACTATCCGCCAGGGCACTTGAAGACAAATCTTCTGTGAAAGTTTAGACAAAGTTCTCGGAGAAATGCAGGGGGAGTTGCGCACAGAAGAAATTGTTTATGCCGGTCTGTCCGAATCACAATGAAGGCAAAACGAACACGGTTGAAATCAGATTTACATGTAAGAAATAACTAGTAGATCTGAACTTTAGTCAGATTGCCATTTACCGGTTAATATCCCATCATATTCAATGGCTCACTAGTCAATAATTGTATAATATCATTGTTGCCATAGAAAAGGATAGATAAATAGAGAGATTTATAGCGTCATGACAGACAATAATTCTGGGAGCATATGTATTTGTCTAGCTTTTTTTACAAAATTATTACACCACTTCCATGATTTTGGCAATCGTTTAAAGACAAAAAAAAAGATTTGTTTTAGAAATGTCATACAAAGAAACTGATCGCCCATTTTTTAAAGTTTCGCAATGGGCTCGGAAAATTATCCAAAATTTTTTTATTTGGTTTTATAACAGTTTTCAAATTCGAAATTTTTTCCCATCAACACGACATAAAATGTCAAGCAACATTTTTTCATAAGAAACGAAAAAAAGCTTATTGAGTAAAATTTTTTTTTAAAAAAGAAAATTTTATTTGTTTCCAAAATTTTTATATCTTTTTTCAAAAGGTTTCAACAAAAATTTTTTTGCTAAAAACCATAAAAATTTGTTACACAGAAAAAACACAAAAAAAACTAGTGTACACTGAAGAAAAAATTTAAAACATGCCCCAAAAGGAAAAATCAACATATTTATTTCATACAGAAATTCATTCATCATTCTTTTTCAAAATTTAAACATAAATTAAATTGTAACCTGAAGAAAGCTGAGAAACAGCTGTATATACTGAACAGTGAAACCAATTTTCTGTGAATGAAAATATGATATTTAATCATTACATTGAAATTTTACATTCCTTATAATAATTTAATTACTTAATGTAGTCATTTAATGTCAATGTGATAAGAAAGAGAATGCGTGCTCGAGTTGTGACAATACGTGATACATGTATATTGATTACATGCTCGTATAATTAAGATATATAATAAAGTCACACTCATGAATCTGTCTTAAAGCAAAAATCTACAATCGACACAAAATACTATAAGCGGAATACAAAATACTATAAGCGACACACAAAATACTATAAGCGGCATATAAAATACTATAAGCGACACACAAAATACTATAAGCGACACACAAAATACTATAAGCGACACACAAAATACTATAAGCGACACACAAAATACTATAAGCGGCATATAAAATACTATAAGCGACACACAAAATACTATAAGCGACACACAAAATATCATAAGCGACACACAAAAACACTGTAGGCGACGGAGACTTCTTTCCCTAATTGACAATTTTTTCATTAGCCATCCTTGTTCAATTACAAAATATCAACGAGTTTTGCGGAATACAGTACGGACACCGCTTAAGCCAGATTTTTTTTCTTCACAGTTAAACTAACCCCTAATTTTCGGGGCACATTTTTTTACCCTTTTCAATAGGGAAATGTTATCTGTGAGTAAAAATCACGAAGACCTATTTTTGATTTTTTCTTTTAGACATTTCTTTGCGAAACATCCATTGTGTTAAAAACCCCTTTTAATTTTTTTGTTTGGTTATTCAGCTTTTAAATCCCTTTTTCAAACATCCTTTACTAGCTAAAGCAGTTTTGGATTAAAAAGACGCCATTACTCGAGCAAAACAAATTTTTTTTAATTTTGTTTTTTTTAGCTTTTATTTTTCTGAGAATAATTGTTTAATTCTAAGTCCTTTGAAACTATTTCCAAATTTTTATAGATCGACACTTTTTGAATAATAAAACTTCGAATTATGAAAATAAGCAATTATTTTCTGCAGGATTTCATTTCCTATACATACTCAAGTTCTTATGTTGTTATAATATATCTTGCTTTAATGTGCAAGTAAAGTCCAAAACATAGTGTTTCCCTTTACTTATTTCTTTGCATGTACCATGAATCATATCCAACAGGTTATTTACATAGGAGGAAATGAATATGAAAAATAATTTTGTACGGTCAGTATGGGATGGTTTCCCGACCAATATTGATCATTTGGACGGGAGAGGGTGGGAGAATAAATATGGGGACGCCATTCTTTTTGAGGCACGGAAAAAACATTTCAAACGTAATCGCACATTCAAGTATATTATACTGTAAACATTATATTTCTATCAGACAGTTTTTGTTTATTCATTTATTTCGCTAGAGCAGGCACCTGAGTAGAACCACCGACATACGTATGCTATCTGGACAGCCTCGTCACATAAAAATATCCTGACGGGATTCAAACCAACAGCAGTCATTGCCAAGCATAAGCGACCTTAACATTTACATGTATATCAGGTATTACATTTACATGTATATCAGGTATTTTAAACTGTAAAACTATACTGACATAGAGATAACAGCAAGGCAATACTTGATATGCTGTTACATGTAGTTACATAAACCTATAACATGGGGAGTGAATCATGTTTCTGCAAGTGGGCAAACTTGATCTTTCTATTATTAAAACAACAAAGTCTTCTTAATCAAGTTTACTTTCTGTCTAATTTGTCCAGTTACTTGACCGTAACTTGATTGTATTGTAACCAATGATTGTATTCATATTCAGTTTGTTTTTCAGTTAAAATGATTAATTCGTCAGAGGAATCAAATCTTTACAAATCAATATACTACAAGGAAATGCTTATGACTTTTCTTGGTTGACTTGACTGTAGAATACACTGAATTGAGTGAATGAGTGAAATTGGAATTGAAGTCAATTTTTTCATGGTATTTTTCAGATTCCTGATGATGGGGACAGACAGTACCCGTGCAATTCATATAACATCATCTCATTTGTCTAGAATGCTAACTTCTTATCAATGATGACCATCATTATCATAGCATCACTTAATCAATCAACAACAACATTATTATCATCACACATCATTTTACTATAAGTATATTATTCCTAATAACTATTCCTTGCATAAGAATCATTATTCCTCGTAATGTACATATGAATAATTCTTTACATGGGAATAATTATTCCTCGTAGGAAATATTCATTTTGCCATTGATTTATATTAAAGCACTTATCATATTGATACCCCACTCCACCTTGTGGAAACATGCATGTGTTTTGCAATCTGGTGTTGTCTTAAATTTGATAAATTGAAATAATATCCATTTGTTATGTATAAAAAGCAAATTTTTTTTTATTAACTACGGTATATAAATTATCGCAATGTTAATTAAGGAACAATTTGAAGATTATTTCTGGCGCGAGTCTTTGCTTCTAAATTTTTTCATCATATTTTGTCATAAAATGTTACCGGTGTTACATTAAGGTTTTTACAGAATAGTTATTATCGTTGACTTTTGTCATCTCTTTTAAAGGGAAATTTACTCCAGAGGGCCTAATGTGCCAGTGAATTTGTCTCGCCATGCCTCAACGGGGTTTTATTAATGAAACATTTATTGCCCTTGTTTAACTTTGTATCTTTTAATTGACCATTGTCTGTGATTAAAGAATACGTGTAGACGTTTTGTTTTTTAAAAGTATTTTATTTCTGTCTGTAAATGTTGTTTTTTCTACTAGGAAGGCAAAATAATCTCTCGCAATATTGTAAATGAGCCGCGTCACGACAAAACCAACGTAATGCGTTTGCGACCAGCATGGATCCAGAGCAGCCTACGCATCCGCGCAGTCTGATCAGGATCCATGCTGTTCGCTATCAGTTTCTCAATTGTAATAGGGTTTGTAAGCGAACAGCATGGGTCCTGGTCAGACTGCGCGGATGCGCAGCCTGGTCTGGATCCATGCTGGTCGCAAACCCATTATGTTGGTTTTGTCGTGACACGGCTCAAATATTCTCTCAACTGACGGATATTACGGAAATGGTGTTCTGAGTTGTTGTTGTTAATTTTTGCTCGAGATCACACAAGTCGCCATGGATTGTCACTATTTTTATTATTATCATTCTTATTGTGGCTGTTGCTGTTGCTGCTGCTGCTGTTGTTGTTGTTGCTGTTGCTGTTGTTGTTGTTGTTGTTGTTGTTGTTGTTGCTGTTGTTGTTGTTGTTGTTGTTGTTGTTGTTGTTGTTGTATGGTAGTATTTTCATTAGACTGTAATCGGTTCCTTGTGAACTGTCGGAATTTTATAACAAGATAATTTATTTCAATTTCTGCTAAGAAGTAAACAGAGAACTTATCACGTATGGCACTTTTTAAAATTGCGAAAACATGCATTTTTAAATTTTGGTTGTGGAAGTGAAAAGCAGCAAAAAAAGAAAGCAAAATGTTTTTTTTATGACACGATACATAAAAATAAATTTTCAAAAAATTCATAAAACTCCGTGACCCAAAATAAAGGGTTTTTCATAAGATTGTTAATTTTTTGTAATTTTAGTTACGCAGGCAATTTGAGAGAAATTTCAACGGGCAAGACTAGCTAGACTTTTAATCGTTTTTTATTTTAAAATTTTTTTATATGACAGAAAGATTTCGGAAATAATTTTAAACAGGAAAACACTTTATTTTGAACCCTTTACCTCGTCAAACTGAACAAAAGGTTTCATAAACGCAATGAATTTCACAGGTGCTAATAATTTACAGAGTACAAAATGTACTCCATCACACAGTTGTTTCAGTAAAAATTAAAACATGAAGATAAATTCAGTCATAAACATATGGTCATTTTATCCACCGCTTCTGCGACGAATACAACACCGCCGCTGCGATGGACACACAGTGTGATTAATGACGGCTATGGCCTGTGTGATAAATGACGACCTGCGTTGACAGCCATACAACGTGACCAACGGTTAAAAGGCACGTGATCATTATTCATTAATTACATAAAACTATGGTGTGATAAGTGTGATATGGCAGGATGTCAATAATAGTTCAAAAACGTGTGTTATCAGATTCGATCCTGACTCGAATAATAAACATTTAGTGACAAAGTTAACGGTAATGTCATAATGTTGTATCTATATATGCCTTAAAACAGCTAATATAGCGGGATATTGTTTCGGTTTTTGAGAACAGCATAAACACTGTGTCACAAGTTCACGACATATGTGATTTGAGAACAGCATAAACACTGTGTCACAAGTTCACGACATATGTGAGTAACCTTGGTTTTGGATCGCAAACATTTTCTTTCAATGACCACAAAAACTAAACTTCCTTTTGAGAATATATAGAATATATAACAATCCTCTACAAAACTTTGTATGTATAGTTTCTATGCTCAGACTAGCATGATGTCCCCACACTTCTGCAGCAAAATTTAATGTTGGTTAAACAATGATATCAAATAAACTTATCATTTGAGAAACTGGAAGTTCCATCTGGTTACATACAATAAATAATTTGTGTTGTGAAATATATTTTGAGTCATGTTCTAGTTTCCGCTTTTTAAAAGATTTAACAGATCCTACAATTTCAATTCTAGTGACATACATATAAAAATAATAACATAACATAACATAAACATAACATAAACATAACATAACATAACATAAACATAACTTTTATTCGACATTAAACTTTTAAACAACAAAATTATAGTCGATTTACATCAAATAGTGCAAAAGTGAGACACGTGATTTCTTAACCTAGAAATATATTTAGAGACCTATGTATGTTTACCGAGAAGATTAATACATGACGAATGTCAATCATATTAGAATAAAATATGTATTTGATAATTATATGTAGATAACAAAATTATTGTGCATAATTATCAGAAATGTATTGTCGGGGTGAGAACTCTGCAAGTGTGAATAGGTTATTTTGTGCGAGTTGTTTCCCTTCCCTTGTACTTTTGACAAAATTAAGTATAAAGCTAAAGTAGTACCGCGAAAGATATGAAACATTGGTACTATATCTCGAGATAATCGTCCAATCTATTCCTTCCGAAGATTATCTTATGTTGTGTTGTGTTGTGTTGTGTTGTGTTGGGTTGTTGTTGTTGTTGTTGTTATTGTGGTGGTGGTGGTGGTGGTGTTGTTATATGTTATGTTATTTAGGGTAATTTCGCGAAAGATTTTTGCTTTATGAGCTCCACCTTTAAAAATTGGCAATCTTCCCAGCATTTAGGTAATACGCCATCATTAAATATTTTATTATAAAAACGTAAATAAATTCAACAAGTGAAAAAATAACATTTAATTTTTATCCTTTCTACTATATTTGAACATATTTTGATAAATTGTGTTGGTTTTGATTTATTTTTTTCTATTATAAAAGCGTGTAATAAATGGACAAACTATATCTTTTGAATTTTTAAACACTTCTGCAATCAGTTGATTTTTTTTATCTCTATCGAATTAAATTCTACATCTAAATCATTATCATAGATTAATCGTTATGTAAATCATTATTTTTACGATCACACAGTGGTGTAGAACCGTACAAACTATTAAAAATGTATATATCATATCATCAATACTTATGTCACTATTTTCTATTGAGGGTTGTCTGTACATGTATTGTGTTCTCATGTTTCTCCAAAAATACTTTGGTTTACATTTTGTTAATTGTGACACTCGTTTCCCTCTTTCTTGTTGAATTAACGTTTACTATAAGTTTTACATTCTTATAAAACAGGTACAACGATTATGTATCAATAATTAAGGTACAAATGAAACTCCAACTTGGGCTATAGTTAAAATGGAGGTCATGAAAACCATGAACTCCCGAATTGATTAGGTCGACTCCCGACTTGATAAAATTGACAGCATTGAAAAAAGTAGTAAACTCTATGTGCTTGAAGCTATTAAAGTAAAAAGCATCGAGTCTCGCGTTTGTAATGCAGAAAATAAACTTTTCATTTATGCTTAAATGCCTTTTCGAAAAATATTGACACTAATAAACAATTGTTATTTAGTCTTTTCATTTCATATCAAGTATGTTTAACTAAGAGACCGTCGATTTGTACATAATAAACGATCTTTATAGACCGGAGTCCGTCAATTAGTAGGCCGCTTTAGGCATACGAATAAGGACGGATTCGGTGTTTTATCAAAGATGCTCATGCGCAATAACTACTTCCTTTCTAAACAACAACAACACGAGCAAGGCATTAAAATTTCACAACATTGTTTTTCACCCTAATTTGAACTGAACTGTTATCAAAATGGTAATTGCTTAGCATTTTCGTAGATAATATACCGTGCTGTGAATATTTTTAAAGTAATAAAAGATAAATATTTGTTATCGTGTTTTTTTTTTTGAAATATACTGGTTGGAGAGATAACTCCGACACTAAATCACATATTTTTTGCAATATTTTAATTATCTTCCAGTATATTTTAAATATTGAACCACCTAAACAAAGTTCAGTTCAAAGACTTAACATTACACCACAAAAACTATGTATGAAAATGGAATCTGGTACTTTTTTAAGGTCTTGAATGAGGTATACAAAACATGGTCTTTTTACCCCACAACAGTAGATAAAGTCGACACTTTAATTTTTAAGGAAAAAATGACTGGAAAATCAGCATCAATAATTTATTTTTACATCTTATATGGTTTATCTATTTTTTGTAAATATTTAAACAATTTTTCAAAAATCTTTCCCAAGTCAGTGGCCTGTGGTCAATACATTTCTAACTACCTTACTGTAATGGAAGTGGCTAGCCGTACGGGCCCGTACGGCTAGCCAAAAGTTCTAGCCGTACGTGAGTCACGTACGACTAGCCTGGACACACTGTATTGGCTAGCCGTACGGCACTTTTCAAAATTATATGGAAGTCGAAAATGCATATGTTATTTTTGTGTCTTTAAACGACGATTTTAATCAAATTTCCGCATTTGTCCTAGTGTGTTCACTTTAATAAAGATGCTCCGCAAATTTGCAAAAAAAAAAATGAATTCGAGTAAGCGTTGTATAATCTATCTTAATAAAATTAAGTGTCTTATAGTTGCATGTTATAACGTCCTTAATTTTCATGCTTATGATTTGTATGAAAGATGAATTGTTAAATCTGTTAATTAAGCACATGGATCGAATAAATAATGATCGGAGGGGAATGAAATAAAACGGTGAAAAGGAAAAATAATTTAATAATGCAAACTTTCCTTAATGATGGACGATGGACAAACTTCTATACCGTCGGTATTTGACGCAATTGTCAGAGACCGACAACAATTATTTTCGGTGTGTTTTTTTTTTTTTTTTTGTTTTTTTTCTATCAATTTAAAAATTAAATTTAATGAAACAAAAAAGGATAATTATCAAAATTTTGTTAACTTTTTCAATTGATGTTATTTAATTGCAACAAAACGCTATTTTTTCTCGACGTCTTGAGATGACAAAGTACGTACATTCTTTACTGTAGCTAACACGTCGATTAATCTCTAAAAAGTAAACATTCTTGACTAAAATCCTCGCTTAAAGTCATAATTAACATATGCACTTTCGCCTTCCATATATTTTTGAAATGTGCCGTACGGCTAGCCAATACAGTGTGTCCTGGCTAGTCGTACGTGACTCACGTACGGCTAGAACTTTTGGCTAGCCGTACGGGCCCGTACGGCTAGCCACTTCAAAATTTAGTAAAAAGAACGTTTTGAAGCAGTTTTTGCCTACAAAAAGTTTAGGTTATTTGAAAAACATTAAAAAGTCTACCAAATTATAACAAATCATCACATTCTGTCCTGTTCCTATACTGTTAGGTGATCATGTGCTTATTTGCTGAAAAACAAAGCTAAAACAATTATATTTATCAAGTGTCAGGGTTATCTATGCGTCGGAGTTATCTCTCCGACCAGTAAAGTGATCTAACCTCATCATTTACAGATATATGCAGAGACATAGATAACAGAGATAGGCTACTTCCTAGCCAGTTAAAATATCACGCGTGCCTACTAAACTTAAAACTTGTAGCAAGTAAAACTTATTAACCAGATATCAAAATCAGTAAAATTATCACTAAAATAATACATTTTCTGAAAGCTTATGCATTTGTCTATGGCTGCAGGTAAAAATATTTACAGTTCCCATTTAAATAAATGTTGTATCATTTTTTAAAGAGAACAACTTAATATTTTTTGTTACAAAACTATTCATATGACAAAAAACTGGCTCAGTGGTTATGTTCTGCCATGTTTTTCTAAGTGAAAGGCATGGAAAGTTACCAATATTTTAACATGCAGCCATAGATGAAAGATTTACCTTTCAAATGGTACATAATATTAAAGGATCAAATGTACATCCATTAAGTTTTATTTGCTACAAAATGCCTAATTTTCCACTTTTTTATAGGCATGAGTGATATTTCAATGGAGTATATAGGAGCTGCTTATCTCTGTCATCTATGTCTCTGGATATATGCCATCATTATGGTCCAGATGAATAATATGAATAAGGCAACGATGAATAATATGAATAAGGCAACGATGAATAATATGAATAAGGCAACGCCTCAAAGCGAGCTCTTTGACTGAAATTATAGTACATTATGATTTTACACATTTTATGTTTTCAATACACTCAGAACTGCACACTTTTGGCTGCACAATTCACTCGACACCATATTTAACATTTTCCGTTTTAAAACATTGGTATATTATGATATGCGTTACCGTAAAGCTCGCTGTGTGAGCTTGCTATAAAGACAATGAGGAGAACTTAATGATTACCCCAGCATACATTATGATTTGTAGAACGTTGCATGAATAAGCAAGTTACTATTCTATCCAGATGTCTGTACATCAGATGGGGATGCACTAACATGCCTGTCTAATGAACAAATAAGTTTCACCTATTAAATGTTGCATACAGCTCCTATGGCTGAATCACCCAGAATCCCAATTCGCTCTTCGCCGTCAGGGGTAATTTACAGCCAATCAGAGGTCATGACATGTATAATAATACTCACATACTGTATCTGAATACTACAGATTTGTGAAAGGTCTTGCAACACCCCTTTGCTCTAAGTATATCTTATTGCTAAAAAAAACTTCATTCAGTTTGAAACAAGAAATAAAAATGCTTCACTTGTCATCAACCGTCTGTCACAAAATCACCTGCAGCTGGCAACATAAACAATTGTTGGCTATTTTGACATAAAAGTCTGACAAAGTGAACTTTAAATTTGTTATTGTCACCCATTTCTGACTGAATAATGTAACTTCTATTTTATAGTATTAAGTTCCAGTGCAACAATGTTCTGTTGCGAAAGAGATGGAATATTAAGAAATATTTGAAAACGAATGCATTCACATGAGCAATTTAGTTTACAATATATATAAAATGTTTATAATATGAAATAAGACGCTACCTATGACTTGGAAAGCTCTTGTGATTAAATAATATTAATAAGCATGAAATTTTCAATACATAAACCAGTTTTTTCCTGGACTATATAATAAGGAATTGCATGCATTATAGTTCAAACCCTAAAGCAGAGTTCTCCTGTTTTGCTACTTAAATAATTATTAATTAATATCAACAATAATTTCAAAGAATATTCATATCAGTTAATCTGAACAAATTATTCAGTAACCAATCACTGTGGTCCAAAGTCTTTTTGTAAATAACTAACTGAAATTCTAATAATTTTGTACCTTTTCAGCCTCAGAATGAACATATTGAACTTCACAGAAAGCGTCATGGCTACAGACTTGACTACCATGAACGGAAGAGGAAGAAGGAGGGGCGTAAGCCTCATGAAATGGCAAAGAAGGCAAAGAAATTGAGGGGCATAAAAGGCAAGATAATAGATTATTCCTGATTGAGCAAATCTATCTATGGGCATATGGAATTTAAATTCAAAGATTTTCTTAGGCTCTCAAAAGATTTGGAGACAAGTCTTTGTTAATAACTTAATAATTATTCAGATGTCAGGAGTAAAATACATGTACTTTGAAGATGTGAGAACATTTCAATTAGTTCTTTCTTATATGTTCTGTTCATTTAAAAAGTGTTGAAACTGTTAATAAGTATGTGTCTTAAGGTCTTAAACAAATTTCTTTTATCTCCTGGATTAAACCACTATGTACTTTTTCAGAAGTAAAAACTTAAATATAAAAAAAACAAAAGAAACCTTAATGAACCTTATATATACTCCTAGTTTTAGCCCCAGCGTCTATTTTAGGGTATAGCTAATTTATTTTATTTTTTTTTTGTTTTGTAGCAAAGCTATATAATAAACAGAGACACTCAGAGAAGATACAAATGAAAAAGACTATAAAAATGCATGAAGAGAGAAAAACAAAACAAAAAACTGATGAAAATGTTCCTGAAGGTGCTGTTCCAGCATATCTGCTCGACAGAGAGGGTCAGAGCCGGGCCAAAGTATTATCAAACATGATAAAACAGAAACGAAAAGAGAAAGCGGTAAATTGTCAATATTCTACATTTATTTTTATGGGCCAACAGCATGAAAAACTTCTAATAATGTTAACCCCATGGTCATCCGTTGTGAAAATTTTGTGTCAGCTTTGTATCTCTTAAAATGGTATTTGGCAGAATTTTTTGACAATAATAAAAGGATGTACATAGGACAGGTTGGTCTGTCTGTAAGGTGCCTGCTTACTGTTAGAATTTTTTATGATGGTCAAAAGTTTGTGTCATTGAACTAATCTTATTTGGATAAAACAAAAAACTTTATTCTGAAAGTAAAGAACATACTGATTAGAAGTTGCTATAGTTAGCCAAATGTTGGAACTGAAACATTTAGTTGGATATGGTGGTCTTCAGTCACTAGTTACAACATTGTCATTTTGAAAAATCAACAAAATAATCTTTATTTGCCTCCCTGAATAGATGAAACTTGTGTTATATTCTTCTTGTTTATAGATATAGAGGTTTTGCCTTTATTATTCATTCATTTCATTTTTTCTTTTAAAGCGATCAAAATGGTCAAGTTGAAAAAGTTAAAAAAAAATTGTGGTCGTAACTAAGTATTCCATACATATATCATGTAATTATTTGTAATGTATCTTTTATGCTATATATTTTACCAAATTATGTTGCAGGGTAAATGGGAAGTACCTCTACCAAAAGTTAAGGGAATGAGTGAAACAGAAGTGTTCAAGGTTATAAAATCAGGAAAAACTAGACGTAAGTTAGCATAGAATAAAGTAGTAGTTTACAAAATGCCTTGTTTTAAAAACCAGCTTCATAATGAAAAGTATTTAATTTTGAAAAAAAAAGAAAAATAATAAGCTTTATATCATAGGAACTTGACTATTGTATTTGTAATGTCCATGAATTAGATTTTGCTAAAATTATGTGGCTTAAACATTCAACCTATAAGAATCAAACACAGTCATTGTAATCTTTTGGTCATAAATGCCACATTAAGTGAGACATCTTGTTGCTATATAACAGTAGTTGTGAAAACAATAGTTAAATAACAGTCGAAAGTAAATTTGGAGAAAAATTTATATATGATTAGATATCTTTAGTTTTAATCCATTTCCACTGTGTATATATCTGGATCTGTATACCATGTATTGTGTATTTTCAGGAATAAAATATATATGTTTAAACTATAGTAATTTGATTCAGAAGAAGAGAAGTTTTATAAGCACCTTAAACAATTTAATTTTATTTACTATTTTCTTATCCTATGGTCTAAGGGAAATAACTCTTGAATTTCAGAATCAGTAAATCTATCTTGCACTTTCTGACTAATAAGTGTAATTTTTTCTGACTAATAAGTGTACAATTGACATTTTCTATAATCAGATCTTGACAGTTGGTTGTTTATTATGAATATTTAAGCTCTGAATAATTCTTTGGGTTTATTTCTCAATTTTGCGGCTATAATACATTGTATAAACAAGGTGTAGAAAAGTAGTAAGAAAAACTGGGCCTAATTCTTTGTCAGGTTCATTGTGTATATGTCTATGAGTGAGACTAAAAAAAGTGTTGAAGCACCACACTTAATACCGTATATACCGGACAAGGACCTGCTAAAATATCTTCTTTTCTGTAGATTTTGCATTGAACATGACCAGTGTATATTGATATTGTGAATATATTATTTTAGGGAAAGGTTGGAAGAGGATGGTGACAAAAGCTTGCTATGTTGGTGAAGGGTTTACACGAAAACCACCAAAATTTGAGAGATTTATACGACCTATGGTAAACTGTTAGATTATTCAGTTTATCTTCATGTTAAAAATTTATATGTATCTGTAACTGTTTATGGATTTTCTTTTCATTTACAGTATAGAAAAATATTAAGGCTCAATTTGGCTGTTTTATCGACGTTCTACAACATGATGTTGACCAATTTTTGTCACAGATTTTCGACATCAACTAGAAAAAGTCGTAGACTTCCACATGTTGATAAAAAAATCTTGAGGAAATTTTAGACATATTTTAGATAACAAATGTTAATTCCATTCATCTTGCCCATTGTGAAATAAGAGAAATTTACAAAGCAAAAAAAATAAAATAAGGAAAAGCAATCTTGTTATGTATTATGTATATCTTCTGTTTTTGTACTTCAGGGTCTTAGATATAATAAAGCTCATGTTACACATCCTGAACTGAAGGCTACATTTCATCTCCCCATCATTGGTGTGAAGAAAAATCCTACATCACCACTGTACACATCTTTAGGTGTTCTCACAAAGGGTACCATAATTGAGGTAAAACTTTCAAACTTGGTTTTACATTGGTCACTGTTTGCTATTTGCAGTGAAAAGGAAATTATTTAAATGGAAAATTAGTATCTTAGTACGTTAGTATCAAGTGACTGCAGCTGCTTTTAATATATATAAGGTTTGCCAGCACATGGCTTTAATATCATTTAAAAGCAAACAATATAATACATTTATTTATATATTATATACATGTTTTGTATATGTAGAAAAACAGACTCAACCTTGTTGAATTTGGCCATGAAATTAATACAAATTATATGTGTCATATCATATGACAGTGTGCTAGTTTGTCAAATGGTTTCATGTATTCTACATGTATTTTATCTGTCTTTGAGATTAAACTGTCCGGTACTTATAACTATCTTCATTATTTCAAGAAAAAATAGACTGAAATAATTCTCTCATTATCAACCAGAGATTTTATGATTTTGAAAACATTAAGTCTTTAGTTATTTTATTAACATCTCTCCCCTAACTGGTGAGTTCTTGATAAAATTTTATAGTTCAATTACATGAATTGGGTTGAGGCATCAGAATTACAGCCACTGTTTAACCATACATGATCGTAAGAGGCGACTAAGTAGGTCCAGATTACTGGGATCTATGCATCTGTTAGCTACAACAGGTGAGGTGGTTTTGAACACTGGTGTAGCTTTTTGTAACCCCTCAGGTTAGACGAAATTATCTTTCCTGTTTCCTTGCCATATGGCCTAAACTGTGTTGGTGTGCCGTGAAACAAAAACAATCAAATGTTGCAGGAACAGATTTGAGAGTGGCTTTATACAGTGTAGCTCCCTATACAGTCAAACTGAAATAAATTCTATATATAGCTTCCTACAAAATCAAATTAAAGTTAATTCTGTATAAACTAAATCAAGATTCAAAATCGAGATATTCTTTCTATATTTCAGGTTAATATTAGTGAACTTGGACTTGTCACACAGAGTGGTAAAGTAGTATGGGGTAAGTGTTGCATATTATCAGATGATCATAGGATGTCTTTTTATGATCAAGTTTGTTACTTCTGCCTATGCTGATCACTTCTGCTGGGTTTTCATTTTTATCTTAGGCAATAGGTTAGTCGTCGAAATTAACCGATTTGGCCAAGGGAAAATGGTGATATTTTTAATCTTCAGGCTGAAAATATAACTGATTATAACAGCATTTCAACCGATGATATTGATTGCCAATCTTTTAATAATGAAAATCCTGCTTTTGACATAGATTTAAAAGATTTGGTAACATTTTCTGGTTTTATTTTATCTTGAACTTCCGCTTGTAATTAAAGGAACTTCACTAAGGTCCAAACGCCTAAAAACTTGAATTTGAATTTGTTACATAGATCAGCTTGATAGTAGAAAAATATACTGAAAAATTATTATTATTTTTTTTTTTTTGCTATTCCTAGCATGATTTGTGTGTGAAGCGTTTTAATGCTTTTAAATTTTGGGTCATTGTTCAGTTAGAATTATTATTTTAGAAGAACAAGACTGAGCAAATGATCCAAGATTTTACACACAAGTTATTGGTCTAGAGCTACATCGGGACTGGAAATTAACATAGGAAAATTTATACTCAGTCCTGAACAGTCAAAACACCATAGTGGAATCCCTTTAAATTACAACATTAGATTCTACCAAACAAGTGTTATTGGAATTTGTCTTGTAAAATCTTTAGCTTTAATTAGGGGATAGTGACATTATTATTTATAATTTTATAAGTTCGGAATTTACCTGTGTGAGCTGAACAAAAATTTCAGCTTAGTACTAAGTACTGACGAGTTACTTGTACTCAAAGAGGCAAGTACACGTCCCCACTGACCATGGTTTAAGAAGAGATATAGGTGAAATCTGCAGGTTTTCCATGTGTTATTGGTGACTGTTTTTCCTTGGTGCTAACTATTTTGCTTTTAAACATATATATACAATCTTTTATCAAAAGTATATAGCATGAAAAAAATCATCTTCAAATTGACATAATATGAGTATGTATGCATTCATTGATTTAATGTAAGATTTTTAAACTAGCTTAGAAATTAACAAAATTTTGTTTTTCAATGTAATGAATGAATGAATGGAGAGTGCATTTCATTTCTTTCTTTTTGTTTTTCAGGAAAATATGCACAGGTTACAAATAACCCCGAAAATGATGGATGTATAAATGCTGTCCTGCTAGTGTGATCCAACAAAGGAACTCAAAGAAAAAAACTGAAAAATATAACCAAAAAAAATAGAAAAAAATTCAAAGAAGAAAATCTCTGATTTAAATACCATCTAGTACGAATCAAGACTTGTTAAGAAAATGATTTTGCAGCTTATAATAATGCCGATGTTGTTTCAATTGTTTGACACGCGTTTCAGTTTAATTTTTCCTAGTTTGTAAGAAAAAAATGAAGAAACAGTTGTAAAATGAAATGATTAGCAAAATGCAAAGCAAAACTGCATATAATCAGTAAATTTGTTTTTGTTTCATTGCTCTGTGGAATTAATAAATGTAAGAGAGATTTAAAGTTGTGCTACTTGTTGCTTTTAGCTCGATTTTTTCCGAGGAAAAAAACAAGAAAGGTATTGTTAGTCATGGCGTTGTACCTTTTGCCGTTCATGATGACCCTAATAGGACACCATAGATTTTTTTCCTCGGAAACTGCAAAGCCCAGAGCTTGGATATTTAGCATGTAGCTTTACACATTGGCTCATAGATTTCCACGAGTTGTAAATAGTATGAATATATCTGTAGAATGTATGTTATTGGAGGCCACATTATGTAGGTAAAGAAGGAAAAGCATTGTATAATTGATGCCATAAGTCAGTCAGGAATAAATGACTCCTAAACGTCTACTAATGAAGCCCTGGCCGTAGGAACAAAAAAGACCCATCCCCACTTTGACCTAATGAATTATGCATTGAAAATTTCATAACATAAAAGATCAACAAAGTCATATAACATTATAAAATAGTTTTATTGCCATCATATTTGAAAAGTTCTATGCATAAAAAGTCCTCCGTATATACATAATCTTATGTTCATTGCTGGCCAAGGACCGCTCGTTTCCCTCTTATTCCCAATATATAAATGTGAAATTTTCCAAAACATAAAATTAATAATACTGGCAGATTTATTTTTCATTTTTACTAAACACTATCATATTTTCCTGTAATTTTTCAAAATAATCTAGGTAGTGAATCACATTTTTTATGCTCAAGTAAATATTATGCAGACACTGTGCAATTCTTTGGCTAAAGAAAGACCCAATCCAAAAAAAGAGCTGTCAATAGGACAGCACGCTTGACTATTTCAGTGCCTACATTATTAAAGCATTGACAAGGAGGAAGGTATCATTCTCAAAAATACAAATAGTTATGAGTAATATCCTAGACTAAAGAATTTTGCCAATTTCACAAAAGGCTTATTTCATTCAAAATCCATGCCAGAGTTATGGGCCAGGAAAGTGACCTTGAATTGTAATTCAAAAAGCATGAATCAATGATCCTGAAAATTAATGATATATTAAGTTTCAAGTGAATACCTCCATAAGTTTTAAAGATTGATCTTACAGCAAAACTTAAACCAAGATTTGTTTTAAGTTCAAAAAGGGCCAGTATGTCAAAATCGATGCCAGAGTTATGGCCCTTGGAAAGTGACCTACTATTATGCTCTCAAATAAGTGTGTGAAGTTAAAAGCAAATATCATTCATGGTTGATAGGACATGATGTTGCATGTAAAACTTTAACAAAAGTGCTACCCCGAGATGACGTTGTTGATGTACATCTAATTTCACCTAGCTTAGTTTTTTTTTCAAATCTTATTTCTGGTATCTCAACATTTTTTGTCCCTTATGTATTTCGTAAATGACCTATTTTGAAATTATTATATACTACTAGTGTTAGTACAGCACCTAATTATCCTTACAAAAATGAAAGATAAACAATTTAAGTAGTTTCTCGATTCTCAACTCAACTCTATTCTCCACTCTTGCCATTTTCAGTTATTTTTCTGCTGCAACTGTAAATTCAAAAAGCCCAACTATGTTGCAAAGATTATTCTTCTTCACAAAATCATACAGCTTAAAGTGCTTCCGGTCGGTTATATCCCGGTCCAGTTCAATGTTACCATTTTGTTCCGTAGATTCAAACACTATCATCTGATAACGATGGGCACCAGTTCCTTTAGGCGGTGATGGTCCCATATAATCTGAAAAGTGTAAAACAAACAACGTATTGTCTATGTTTTTCATTTTTAATTTGGAAATAGTCATTACATCGACTATTATTGACTAACTGCATATCTGATAAATTTAACTTCATCAGACACCCTAAGCTTTATTAGTAAACCCCAGCTTTATATATTAGACTCTTCATCAATACACATTGAATTTGAAATGAAGTGAACGAAATATTTTACCTCCTACTAGTTTGAAAATATCAAACTTATAAGATTAAACTTTGAATAGAATTGATAAATATTCAAGTCTCTTACACATTGCGAACTATTTCCTGTCGCTAGGACCACTAGCAGTCCACATATTATTACGCGCGGCATGATCTCTAAGCTTTGCCTGATAAAAATCAGCCGGTAAACCCTCGTCGTTATATTAATTAAATAAACACTCTATAAAGGCGATATGACACTCGTAACACACTGTGCAGCCTCAGCGAAGAAACACTTATTAAGCATTTAACACATATAAATATATTCATAGAAATTTCATATGCTCATTTGTGACCCGCAATTGAGATCTTAGTTAAATATTTTTAAGGTAAAAAAGATTTTGTAATGGATATGCCCTGCTTTAAATTTGGAAAATCAATCGAATGCCTAGCAATTGTATAAGTCGGTAAACATCGTCACTTTCCGTAACTCGTATACATGTCGTCCATTCGGAACACCCTAATTGCCGCCCATCCTTTATCATATTAATTAAGTAGTGTCAGAGCTGGTTTTAATCTGTATTAATAAGAATTGAAGAATAAGAAAGAAAAAAATATTAAAATCTAAGGGAAAAAGAATGTTTACGCTTAAAAAACAACAATAAAATGAACTAACTCATCAAAGTTGAACCCGCCTTTGCCTTTTGATGATTCTGAAACACCTGTAAGGTAAAAACACAGAACATGTAAATACTCGTTTTTGTGCTGTTACACATTGTCATAAAATAATATGAGCCGCGCCATGACAAAACCAACATTCCAGCATGGATCCAGACCAGACTGCGCATCCGCGCAGTCTGATCAGGATCCATGCTGTTCGCTTACAAACTCTATAACAAGTAGGAACAGCATGGATCCTGATCAGCCTGCGCGGATGCGCAGGCTGGTCTGGATCCATGCTGGTCGCAAACCCATTATGTTGGTTTTGTCATGGCACGGCCCAATTATGTTGATAGTTTTGGTTACTTGATTAAGATTTCCTCAAGTCAATTTTGTTGCCCGCTGAATGAAAAGAGATAAAACAGCACAATTATAATATATATATAATTATGTAGAATTAATGACAACTCCAAATGTAACCCATGGTTTTTTTCTGACTTAGTGGTGGTTCTCCGGATCACGATAGTAAGCCGCTTGAAATTCACCAGAGCACAGTTCAGTCACTCGCATTGTTCCTGGGTCGGCTTTCAGGCAGTTTATCAGAACTATGTCCACTTTCGCAAGGAAATAATATTACTTCTGTACATGGTACAGTGCGAATGACAGAAGAAAATATTTTATGATCAATCACAACGAAAGTGACCTGCACAGTCCGGAAATTGAACCCGGGACGCCGGATTCACAGTCCATTCCAGCTTTTGATGCTCCCCCAAATATACAAAGGGACAGACTGACCAGTAAGCCAGTGGAGAAAGGTCAAGGTCTGTTTAATTAATTGTTATTACAATATTGAAGAGTACGCAATTCAAACATGTAAAGCAATATATGGACAAGATTACATTATTTATATACTTGTAACTATTTAACAATATCGTGAAGAATTACATAATCTTACTGAAGTAACTCACGATATCGTTAATGTTAGCCCAATGGAGATAAAAGTTCAAACCCTCCAGTGAGTGACTAGGTGCGTCAGGGTCTAGCATCAAAACTGTATACTGTGCATTCTGCAATGAAATAATTATTATATTTTCACTAAAGTAGGCCTACTTTCGTCGATTATAAAGTTCAAATTAAGAATAATACAGAAAGCAACAACCATATAATTTATCTCCAGTACTAAACTTTCAGTACTGAACTAAGTGTGAATGTTATGAAATAATATATTTGAGCCGCGTCATGACAAAACCAACATAGTGCGTTTGCGACCAGCATGGATCCAGACCAGCCTGCGCATCCGCGCAAGTCTGATCAGGATCCATGCTGTTCGCCTACAAACCCTATTACAAGTAGAGAAACCGAACGGCATGGATCCTGATCAGACTGTGCGGATGCGCAGGCTGGTCTGGATCCATGCTGGTCGCAAACTATGTTGATTTTGTCATGACGCGGCTCATTCACTGAGTGAGCTTTCCGCCTGAAAATCCGAATCATACGGGCAGAGCCGATGTTAAACGATTTGATAATGGGTTCGTTTAACACATAATAAATGTTGTTATAAATGTCAGTCCTCTGATAATTGTCTTTTTTCCCTTGGCCATAAATTACGATATAACTATGTGTAATTATATACACATGTATATACGCGTGTGTATATATATATATATATATATATATATATATATATATATATATATATATATATATATATATATATATATATATATATATATATATATATATATATATATATATGTATGCGTCCGCAACTAGCTCATTTAAAAAAGCAACATGTCCTTATTAAGATTTGTCAACAAATTGGAAATAACAAACTAAATTAACACATAGGGGTATAATACTTGCAGGAAGTGTTATCAAAAATGGAAAGTTTTGCATGTCTATTTGACGTAAAATTTTGTGACAAGAGAGAAAATGTCGTTTGTAAGTATTTCTTCAACCTTTGCGAGTATTCTATAATAACAGATGCATGTATAAGATTTATCTTTACAAAAAAGAAGAACATTTGTTAAACTGATATCAGCGTCGAAGAAAAAAGTGCATATCGACTGCTTGGTGCGAAAGGGTTGTAACTCCATCTTTATGTCATACTAATTAAGCCCCGATATTTTATATATTTTTGTATTTCTATGCATCACACAGGTTCTCAATAAATGTTTTGCTCTGTATGAAGTTTTAACTTTGGTAGCTTTAATACAGGATTTTTCCATTCATGAAATGTGCGTAAAACCTTCGAAAGATTTAACATGTACTTGGTCTTCAGAAATTTAGCACATTATATGTACATATTCTTTTTGTTACAATTTTCAGTTGTTTTTTTTTAATATTAGTCATAAATGCATAGCCTTGAAGTGTTTTTTTTTCAAAATGTTCATAATTTTACATTGTAAGTTTAACCGTCCGTAAAATCCACTAACCATGTTTAAATTTAACAGAGCTTTGAGCAACTGGCCCCTGGCTGATTTACTGTAAACTTGTTAATAAACACCCAAATGATACGTTAAGATATAAATGTAGATACTAGTATATGGTTGATTCATTGTAAATGTGTTTTCTACAATTACATAATAAAATTATGTGTACCTTATCCGCATGTTTTAGTTCTACAGTAGGCTTTACCGACGTTTTCTCTTTTGTACTTGGTTTTCCACAAACAAGCTGTTCCCCATCGAACGACACTTTCAGTAACAGATCTTCCCTACTCTTACATACATTCTGTAGAGCCTCACGTAACTTGTTTGCCGTCAGTGGGCACGACTTCTTCCCATCCCGTTCTCCGTCCGTGTACGTCGAACGTGACGTAACAGAGTTTCGTGTGACAGTGATCGCCGTTAATGCCACTGCCACTGATAGAACAGCAAACAGCCCAATGGCGATAATTGTGTACAGCCTGGATGCTTGTGCTGCCATGCCCGGTTTTCTTTTTACTTTGTTATCCTGAGAAAACAACATATATAAATCCTAAATATTTAACTACATGTATATGTGCACACGTGTTAAAGCAAGAAATATAAATCCAAAATATTTCATTATATGTGCACACGTGTTAAAGCAAGAACGGACATTGTGCTAAAAATCAATATTTATAAAGTTTGTTGCTTTATGTACTCCACATGACAAACAGGATATTATATCTTATGTAATCATTTAACCATTACAAACTATAAATATTATACACATTTACCATTTAATATACAATTTGCTGTGCTATAAATAAGCAATGATATCAGTTTAAAACGTCTGTAAAGAATAGAATATAAATGTATAAAGATATTTTACATATTATTGACAAACAACATCTGGAGGGTCGTATATATCTATATATATTGGAAAAACAAGGTCGGTCGATATAAATTATTTATACCTTACGTTTAAAAACATTATTGTTATATTGCCTCAAACCGACGATAATCTACTAGTATGTTTCTTTAGGGTTTTTTTAGTTTGTTTGTTTACCTATAACGAATGAGCTCGTTTTCGCCTTTGATGATTTTTTTATTATCTAGAAGTTGTCCCGTTTATGGCAAAAATAGACTTATTTATCACGATAACTTTGTTAATCAATATTAGCTTTTTTTCACTGAGGTTTTAAGAGGTTGTTTTAAGAGCATAAAGGTAAATGGCAAAGGAAGAACACTACTGTACAGATTAAAATAGATATGTCTCCAGAACAAGGATGCCCCTTGGCCGCAGCATTGATTTGGCAATACATGTACTTTCGTTTATTTTTATCATACTGGGAAAGATAGCGCAGTGCAATTTTTTGCCATTTATGTAACGTCTACTGAGGGACAAATATTGGTTAAAGTGCATTAATTAGTCTTTGATGGAAGGTTTGTAATACAATATATAATAATTAATTACGTTGAAAGTATACAGTATTGTTATAGCATGTATAACATAATTGATAAAAAAATGATTGCAAAGCAGACGGTGTTGGTACTGATAGATAAGAATACAAGCGGGTCCGTAAGTCCTTTTCCATAACTGTAGACCTGTTTAAAGCAAACGTACTTTAATTCCATCCGACCTTTACTTGATTACGACCATTTCCTTGCCTAAGTTTCCGTAAATAGTACAATGTTTTCTTAAGTAACATCAAAATGAGTTTTTGATAACATTTTTCTTCAAATTTTGACTAAGCTAGAATTGAATACACAATGCAACCGCCACCTGTGTTAAAAGCAATGATCGTATTCAAATTTTAGTTTTTCGTTCATTAATTATTTTCAGTCTTTTGTGTTATTGTTCTGATATAATCTTGAACAGCAAATGTGTTATTTTCCGTCGACATCTAATTTCGAGTTGTACAGTCTCTTCTGTAGTCAAATTACGCTACGGCCAGTAATCCTGTAAGGGGAGATCACTGCGTAGGAGATTGTTCTGTAGTATAATGTAGATTTGGCGTTCCATAGTCGTCGCGTTATTGGCGTCCGCGCCGAAGCGCGGCGCTCTTATGGAATGAGATCAGATTTTGTGAAAGGGCGACAGCAACTTCTCGAGCCTTTTAGTCGGTCATAATAAAAGCCGAAAATTCCGATCGGTATTAGGGTGCTTGATTATTAAATAAGAATGAAATGTCGCGATATGTTACAATGAATTTTCGCAATGCAAACATTTACAAATGAAATAACCTTTTCCGTCAATAAATCGCGCTCTTCGGGGTTTTTTATTTATCATTTTGTAGTACACAGTCGGTTATCATGTCATGGTATGTTATTGTTGTACATGTATCCTAGAATGATCAGTTGATGACCTAAATATTCCAAAAACCTATTTATAGATATATCTTTTTATCACTCCTATCGGTAAATGCCGGTCTCTCCCGGTCTATTTTGACCAGGA
The DNA here is from genome assembly GCF_026571515.1 of Ruditapes philippinarum. Lineage (NCBI taxonomy): Eukaryota > Metazoa > Mollusca > Bivalvia > Venerida > Veneridae > Ruditapes > Ruditapes philippinarum. The sequence continues at coordinate 17,459 of NW_026857019.1, read as the reverse complement.
TTTACTAGTGACCGGCGAATAGTACCACACGTTATATTGTCCGGTCTCTCCCGGTTTTGGAGTAGATGTTTGATATCGTTACAATTAGAAAAAAACAACAATAGCATGTTTCATTTTATCTATATGAGATAAAAACAATAAATATGTACACGGATTTATATGTAATATAAATCCGTGATATGTACAATAATTGAGAAAAAGGTACATTTTTTATGGTATTAAAATGACATTATCAACTTTGAAACATTTTATTTAATTATTCAATTTGTTATCCGTGTTTAGTAAAGATGCCGAGGAATTATTCAAAGTTACAAATTAGATTTTATGAATTATTCAATTGATCGATAATTTAAAAAATGATAAAGAAAAATACAATGTACATGTACATGGTTTAAGAATAAACAATATTATATATTGAAAGATAAACCATAATTTACTGACTTTTTCCAGTTAAAGCCTCGGTCTCACTTACTCCCGGCAGAGCCCAGGACCATCCCGGTAAGTTACCGGGATGATCCGGGACGATCCGGGATGAAATTATTGTTGCGGTCACACTTACCCCGGCAGCACTACGGTAGTTCCCTACTAACAACCCAGGATGCGCTCCGGATCATCCAGGCAGAGCCCAGGTGAAGCTACGGTTCATGCCGGTGCTTCCCCGGTCGTTCCCGGATGACGCCGGAAGAGCCCCGGTTGACCCAGGCAGAGCCCAGGTCGACCCAGGCAGAGCCCCGGCAGAGCCCAGGACGATCCAGGCAGAGCCCCGGTAGAACCCCGGTGGATTGAAAACGCCCGAAAATGATAACTTTGATACATAATTTTTATTTAATATAATATCTATTGTTCCAGAATAGTAATTCATGATGATTTTCTGAAAAATCCTTATGCCATACTGGATAGAAGGGAAATGGGAAGGCTTTTAATACAAACAAGTTCAATCATCACAAAATTGTCCTTATTTTTTTGAAATGATCCGGGCTTTGCCGGGGCTCTACCGGGGCTCTACCGGGATCAACCGTAGCTCTACCTTTATCCTCCGGGGCTCTGCCTGTAGTTACCGGGGCTCTGCCGGCATATACCGGGGCTCTACCGTAGCTCTACCGTAGCTCTACCGGCTATATCATACCCCGGATCATCCCCGGTTTGTGCCGGCAGAGCTACGGTGCTTTCCCGGTATCACCCCGGTCGTTCCCGGCAGAGCTAAGAATGATGCCGGCAAAGCTATACCTTCCCGGATCATCCCGGACCACCCCGGTGATATTAAATATTTTATTCCATCCGGGATCGAATGCCGGATGTTCCCGGATCATCCCGGATCATCCAGGACGTTGCCGGCAGAGTTACGGATGTACCCCGGTTGTTCCCGGTCGTACCCCGGTCGTTCCCGGATCACCCCGGACGTCTACCGGGGCTCTGCCGGGATGTAAGTGAGACTGTAGCTTAAGCTTTGACTTATAATCGTCGGTCAATATGACAATTGAATTCTTAAAATTTATTTTACAATTTTAATAAAAAAGAGTAGTAAAAACTCAGTATTAAAATAGCACATAAAAGAATAAAAGAAAACAATATTCATAAAATTTGTATTTTTTTTAAATTAAAATTAATAGATATTACAATTATTGTATAATAAACAATTATGCTCAACATGATCAACATGGTAATATAACCAGTGTCATATTTTTACTCACTTAAAGTGTGAACAGATACCTTAAGGGGGTCTTCGCCAATAGCGATAACATGTACATAATAAGGGACAAATGTGTGGTACGTGTTGATCATGCGTTACACATATGGATTATAAATGATTGCATACATGTATATCCGTTGCTATTAATAACCACGATCATAAAGAAATAACAAGTAATATTCTAATCTCTAGCATGCCAATCAAAGTTCATAATGAACAATGTCTTTCGTCCGCTCATTCATAAGTGGTATACATTTCTGGTAGTTTATAAGAATATCTTGTCATCATATGTGTACTAGTTCATCTTCACTTGCTGCATTTCTCGCTTGGACGCCCTTTGATGCTTTGCATCAATGCTTTTCTTGTTAAATATGTTGTACAAAGACCAATCAACTTAAATTAACATAAATGATAATCGCACAGATTCTTCTGAAAATCACTATAAATGCATATTGCAGTATTCTAGATAGAAATGATAGGAAAATATTATACAGCCTGGTTACCTACCTTCACTGTCACACTGTTCATTCCGCTTAGTTCAAAATGACGTAAAGTTCTACTGTAGTAATAAAGCATGCAATGACGTCATTTGCTTGGAATAAATAATGTTTTTGATATTGAAATATGAATTGATCTATGTAGACAAAAAAGCAAGATTTAATTCTGCAAAACATGCTTAGCAGACTAGTTTAACCTTAACAGTCAACAAATAGATCTAGAACAGTTTTTGAGAAATTGACTTTAGAAAAGACAAAATTATGCTGTTAACTAAGCAACGCGCTCCACTTTTCTCAGGGCTTGACTGAATGATAAAACCATTGAAGTATAAAGGATGGCATAATTCTGAAAAATTGCTTTATCAGATTACTTGCCCTTATACAGTAATAGTTAACAACTTTTTCAAGTTAGAAGTCTATATACGTGATTTGTTGTTATTGTTGTTGTTTTTTTAGAAAACTACAAAATATAACTCGGCGATAATTTTACAGACACGTCAATGAAGCAAATTGTGGGCAATTAACCTTTACAAAAATTAACAAGTGCAAAAAAATCTGTCAACGAAAAAGGGAGGTAATTTTGCAATCCTAGGATTATCTGCCCATCTTATATAGCATCACATGTTAATGATTAAACAAGTGTACCAAGTTAACATTAAACAGCTTTAGTAGTTTCTTAGAAAAAAGACTTAAACGTAATACTTATTTCTGGTCACAATGACCTTGACCTTAAAATTGGTGCGAAAAGTAGGACTCCTCAAGGTGCACCAATACAAGAAGTTTCAATATTAAACCTTTGTTAGTATTGGAGTTAATGACTAAAAACGAAAACTTAACAAAAAGGTTTACCAAAAGCAGACACCGTAGCCCACGAGTGTGTGTCAAAACAACATCTCCATCTTTCTCGAAAAGTGCAGCTAAACATGCAAATTAGTATAGGCCTATAAGTTTATATACTTCAACGAATTTCTAATTGGCCACTATATAAATAAAATATGACATTTTGCAAGATACTTACAATAATTAAAAAAATCTTATGTACGGTTGTTTTGGTACTGTAAACACTTATCTAAAAATAAAAGAATACATGTATATATATTTGCGTACAAAATAAGAAATTAAATGCAGAAAGGACACTTGCGCAAAAATCTCGTGCTTGCATTTCTCGTGCATATCATGGTAACGTTGCTGTAGTTGAAATATTTGGTATAAATGCGTTATTTGTTGTTTGAAAAACATCGAACATTCCAAGAAAGAGTTGCACTAAAAACCCCGTAATCATCGGAACTATTATTTGTTTAGTAAAAGTGAAAAACATTGACGTATTCATGTTTTTATCATGCTATAAGGTCGTAATTTTTGCGAAAAAAAATAAGGTAAACAACAACACGACTTGTCAACCACTAGACACCTTTGCAATATCGGACTCGGGTCCGTTAAGCACCAGCCGCTTCCACCAACTTTAAGGGGCCTTAGGCATGTTATTTATAACAATTTTTATGTTGTCACCAATTACACAACAGTTTCTTCAAAACATTGTTCATAATACATCAATGTCCCATTGCCGAGTTGAAAAACATATTCTTGTATTGTTCAAATTGCAACGATGTTTTGTTTTAAAATATGATTACATGTACACGCATATTTGGTTATATTTCTCCATTAGCTAGTTATAAGATGTGATAAAATCAAATTAGCAATCGATCAAAGTGTAGTCCTATATTTTGATATCCATAAATACCTTAAGACCTCTTGTCTTGCTTACCTCTCGTTAGATCGAAACAATCCCACAAGCCCGAATCATTATGAATATTTTCTAGGATTTATTATTTTCCATACTGAGTAGTACGCGAGCACTTTTGTTTGTACTTCGATATTCGACCACACCGTTGCTTTGTTACGCCGACAGGTCTTAAGTCTTGGCCACGCCTACTTAGTATAATATATGAATAAAAGTCGTGCTTCCCGTGCGCCAAGGACATTGATAGAAAAAGTTGTAGAAATTACTTTCTCAGCAGTGTAATGATTTCAATATGTCCCGTTAGATTTAAATTTACCAATTTGCTTTTATATACGAAGATACTTTATTTATCTAGAAAAAAAATCTTACTGCTAATTTTAGACAAATTGTTACATACGAAAACTACTGTCCCCCTACCTGTTACTCATATTACTGTCATCATAGCTATAGTCCTGTTGCACATATACACTTTTTCATATTTTTCATGAAGACAGTTAAGTCTTAAAGATATTGTTTAGAGATTTTCTGTACATGCATATCACCATAGAATTTATTGTTTAAGAGGAAATGTTTAAATTTCAGCATTTAGGGTGCTTTAGGCAGTTATTGTTAATTGTTGAAATATTTTGCATTTTAGCGACAAAGGCATGTTCTGGTACCTTTTGTTTGAGTTTGCGTGTTAATAGATTGTATACATATTATTGAATCTATAAAGCTAAAGCTTATGTATTTTATAATATTTGTAACTTTGGTTATTTTAATGCAGTCTAATGAAAATATGTCTGTTACAGTTCCTTTACACAATTTTTTTTGAAGATATCTGTGTTTGCAATTAGCACATTATATATGTATTCTGATTTATTTTATTGAAAACAAAACTTTTATTTGTAACCTTTATACTTGAACTGGTTTGAATGTTAAAGTTGTGCTTCTTTCTATGAAGAATATATGTTTAAAACTCATATTGTTTTGTTCCCTGAAGTCAGTCAATTAATCAATTAATTAACCAATCAATCAAATATTCATCAATTTATCAACTAAAGAATGTGTAACAAATGCAAACTATAAAATTGATGATTTGTTTGATACGCCTTAAGTTTTTTAAGCTTAATATTAATCTGCAAATACATTAAGAGTTATATGATAACCTTTGAATTGATTGAAAAGTTGAAAGATATATAAATTTTTAGCTCCAAAACTTTTATCCTATTGTTTTAAAGTCACAAAGGTCCTAACTCCGTAGGATTTAGAACCGTTTTTGCATAAGCACATTTGATAAATATAACTTTTCTTTAAATAACATGGTTATATAAATTGTATAAAACGTACAATTTTAGTTTCAAATGGTTTTTTATTGATAACATTCCTTATTAATGAATTAATTTTAAAATATATCAATTAAAACTAAAATTTCATAAAACGCCCTTTTTCTCAAGATAATGTTAAATAACGTTAGGTACCATCTTGCACTTACCCCTTCCATTGTGAAGGTTGCCCTTAATGGTGTACTGAATATTTTTGCAGTGGTAAAATTCTGATAACTGAAATGGTCATTCTAAACACGCCATTACATGTCCCTCCCTTCATTGAGGGACTATATTGATCCTATGACATAGTACTCCACCATCCTGGTCCATTACTTGTTGATCTCGTCAAACAAATGCGCTTAAGGAATAGAAATGTCCCTCTAATTGTCAGTGCAAACCATGCCGTGCAGTCTTCAAGGTTTTTTTTCTGCAGTGTACTTGTTGTCCTGTACAACACTACATCAACACATCATCATGGAACTTGACTGAGGGAACTTGACTGTTAGTACCTCATAACCTGACAAAGTCTTTATAGGACCTTTTACAACTTTAACTGGACAATCATGTTAAAATGATTAAACTTGGTTTTATTGTCAACAGTATAAAGATGTAACACAACATCACAAGACTCGTACAGTAAGACAGTGCATTGTATTTGGGATATACAGTTCAGTTATCAGACCTCAACGTCTACAAATAAAAATGGATTCCAGTCAGCTGCTGTCAGGTAGCTCTGTAGGATATGCCACTTTTGATAATTATATGCTTACTTGACCAGGTATAGTACAAACAGACATTAGTTAACCTGGTGATAGTTTTAATGTTTTAAATTTTGATTTTCAAAAACCTTTGATTTTGAATTTTAAAGTATTCACTAGTTTTCATCTAGAGGAAATATATTACATGTATTGACTTCTATGTATTCAAATTTACTTTACGCGGTTTTAACGAGTCACAAGACAAAGGGACGTAACTAGTACGATAATAATTAATTTATATGTTAGTGAGTTATCTCGCTTTTTACAAGGAAATAACCCATGACGACTCAAGATCATGATACATAAAAAATATATATATATCAAAAATTCGTTGTAATTTGGGCCGGATGCTAAGTATTGTTGTTGTTGTTGCATTTCTAGATCAACATTCCTAATAGTCTTCTTGCCTTCGGTTTTTTGTGGGAGGAGAGGTGGGGGGGGGGCGGCGGTGGAAATGCCGCACCAACACAGTTTAGGTCTTACGGCGCCGAAACAGAAAAGATGATTTTGGCCGATCTCGGTGTTAAAAGCTTAAAGCAACACGAGGGGCCAAAACTACCTCACCTTCTAGAGCTAGCCTCTTACGATCACGCAGGCTTTAACGGTGGCTGCAGTTCTGATGCCTCGACCCGTAAAGGCAACCCCTCAGGAATAAGGGTTGCTTGTATGATACATCAAGTCTTGTGACTACCAGATACTTCGATCCATTTCATTGCACTACATACTGCAGTTGACTGCTTGCATACGAATATAATAGCTGAGTAAAAAGAACCACTAGCAGGTTTAATTCATGTGTTTCATTACTCCAGGAAAAAATTGGAGCAACAATGCAAGTAATATTTTTTTCATATACTGTCATACAGGTAAATGTTAAGCTCATGCGGCGCGGCGCTCTCCAAAGCAACAAGGATACATCAAAGGGTGAAATAGTGGCTTGAATTCAAAAACGGTAGTATTCATATCACATTTTTTTTCTTATGATTAAAAATAATATTCCTCCATGTAAAGGTTATTTCTACAAATTCATTCATAAAGTTTTAAATACATTGTACTGCTTTAGCTTACAGAAGGTGGTGCCCCTTTGTGCCTGAAAAAATGCACGGAAGGGCACCTGTCTTCCACTACCAGTAAAGACAGAAAGTCGCCGTACATGTTTGTTGTACACTGTATTAGTTCAACTTTAAACCCAAACAACAAAAATACCCCCTTCCCCCCCCCCAAAAAAAAAAAAAAAACAACAACAACAAAATACTGCTTATACTGCCCATATTGGGTCAGATTATTTTAAAATTAATAAGTCACTCATTATTGTAACTAGTTATCACATTACATGTATTTGTACTTAGATAACTGCTGGATATATTTCTTTATATTTTCCTTCTTTCAAGATATTTCTGTCCCTTTTGATACCCGTTTTTCCTTCCTTTCATCATAATTTCAACATACAACAATTTTTATGTATTAGTTTGAAAACGTTAAGCTTTTGTCAATGTCACTGCTGTGGTTAAGGAAAAGATGTTGTTCAATGAAATTGTGGATAACAATGGACACAATTCCTCATTCTTAGTACAGCTGAAAGGGAATTTTAAATATTTAACCAATACTTTCATAAAATTCACTTATTGACATCAATATTGAAATTTTTTTAATTTAATATGCACTGACCAAATAAAGTGAAATAATAAAGATGAAACTCCACCATGGAAAGGAATTAATATAATAGTGTTATGCTTGTTTTCCATATAATTATATTGTGATGTAAAATAATACATGCTTGTACATTTGCTAAATAAAATATGTTTAAACCAAATATTCAACCATAAGCCTCAGTGGTTATTACATCCATTTTTCCCCTGCAAACACTTTAATCAAAATACTCCATATTACTTAATATAAATGGCTGAATTCTATAGTCCCAGATCATTAATTCATTACGATATACGAAAATTAAGTCTCTAAACAATGTCCACTAAATTCTGGAAACTGGATAAAAATTGACAATTTTTCATTTTTTTTTTTTCAACTTTATTTTCGCTTCAATTTTCAGGTAATCTATTAACATATCCAACAGAATAAGTGTCCTCATGTGTGTCCAACTGAAACTACATGTATGTACATGTATTTTATCATTAACTTGATAGTTTTTTGCAAAGAAATTCTTCAACATGGTAGAAGAAGAAAAAATTCTGTAATCCTCCATAATCCAGACATTTTACCAGATCAAGAAAGAGTCTGGATTGTGGAATTTCAACTATGCATTAAATTTAAAGCATTTTAAAACGACATAATAGCTTGTTTCCTTTTCCAGCATCCCTCATGTCTCTTATTTCTTTAAGCTAAGACATCTCATGACTTTGGACTTGATTAACCAGTCTATCTAGAGTCATATTTCCAGTTGTTTCCAGTCAGCTGCTCATCACGTTTTAAGAGCTGATCCCCATAGTTCTGAAGAAGGTTGCTCAGGTATGACCCAGGTGTCAGGTATACGAGAGCCAATATCTGCACTTGTAAGAAAACTGTCCCACTCTCTCCTACAATATAGCAATAGCATGAATAAATAAATTAACTAATTACAAGTAATTAATTATTTTTAATTTCTTATACATGTAAAATTATTTAAAGTTCAAAAGTAATACAATCAAAACTAGAAATGTGTCCATAGGACACGGATGCCCCCACACGCCACTGTTCTGTCAATTTTATGACTCTAGGTCAAATATTTTTTGGACTACATGTGCCACAAGTTGAAAACTAAAAATCAACAAAGGGCCATAATTCTGTTAAATTTGGTCGCAGCAAAAATTCCTTCCTTTACTACCATCTACACATTAAGGTTGTTAATCCCTGGAAGTTTAAGCAAAATCTGTCATCCGGTTTAAGAGGAGTTGCGTTCACAAAATTTCTACATAGTATATAATGAAACATTCAACAAAGGGCCATAATTCTGTTAAATTTGGTCGCAGCGAAAATTCCTTCCTTTACTACCATCTACGCATTAAGGTTGTTCATCCCTGTAAGTTTAAGCAAAATCTGCAATCCGGTTTAAGAGGAGTTGCGTTCACAAGATTTCGGGACGGACGTACGGACAAGTGCAACGCTATATGCTCCCACATTGTGGGGGCATAAATATACATACCTGTTATCACTAAGAAGAGCTTTTTTTTGGAAAGTGATTAAAGGCTCATTATGCCGTAGAAATCATTAATTATTTAATTCTCTAGATTTAGATCATGCTAAGATGTTTAACAGCTTCCATACAAAATACTAATTCACTATAATTATGCCAACTGCCAACAGAGCAAAAGATAGATCATCTATATGACAAATGAGTTTTTATTGGAAACTGTAACATTAAACAAGATACCAAAAATTTTAAAAGGAAGGTTTTTGTCCGTCTCCTGCTAAAACCCATTTTGAAATAGGTTGTATAGCCAAAAGTAAATAACAATTTTATACATTTTTACTTTTTTAGTTTTATATTCTGGTTTGATATAACTTTGTAACACATTTGCCAAACTCTCTGTGACTACTTTTTATAATGATTAAGATGGCAAATGAACAAATTCTGAGATAATATGTGATATTTGTTACTTATACACACCTGATAGCTAGTAAGGAGTCTATACTATGGTTAGCAGCATCAAAGTATTGTCTAAATGGATATATTGGGTCACCTGGTACAGGTTCTTCTGTAACATAATGAAAACTGTATTCTATATGTTTGTGTTAAACTAATACAAATATAAAACTTTATTTTGTATAATGGCAAAGACCTCAAATTAAAATACATATATATGCACAGCTATGCCACACATTTTTCAGGAGTCATAAAAGCTGCACAGGTATGTGATAAAGCTTCAAAGTTTTTCTGTCAATTACACAATGTGACAGTCCTATTCACATTAATAAAGGACAAGTTATTCAACAACACAATTCTTCAAAAACAAGTAAGATATATGCCAAACATTAAAAATGAAATCCCCTACTGGGAACGTTTTTGCCACAGTGACACTAAAACAAGAGGGCCATGATGGCCCTGAGGTCGCTCACCTGTATATAGCCCCCCCCCCCCCGGCCAATTTTTACCCAAGGGCTTTTATTTGAACAGACTTGGTAGACACCCATAAGAAGATGTTTCATGCTAAACATCTAAGTTCTAGCTCATTGGGTTTTTTAGAAGAAGATTTTTAAGTTTTTACTATACACATATAGTTAAAAACAATGACACCCCTGGGGCAGGGCCAGTTTTGACCCCCCGGCTTTTATTTGAACAAACTTTGTAGATATTTACTTAAAGATGTTTCATGTATAATATCTAAACTCAAGCTATTTGGGTTTTTTCAAAGAAGATTTTTCAAGTTTTTGCTATACACATATAAGGAAAATCAATGACCCCCGGGGCGGGGCCAGTTTTGACCCCAGGGCTTTTATTTGAACATACTTGGTAGACACCCATTAGAACATGTTTCATGCTAAATATCTTAGCTCTAGCTCTTTGAGTTCTTTAAAAGAAGATTTTTTAAGTTCTTACTTTATGCATATAGGGAAAATCAATGACCCCCTGGGGCGGGGCCAATTTTGACCCCAGGGCTTTTATTTGAACAAACTTGGTAGACATTTACTAGAAGATGTTTCATGCCAAATATCTAAGCTATAGCTCTTACGGTTCTTTAAAAGAAGATTTTTTAAGTTTTTACTATATGCATTTAGGGAAAATCAATGACCCCCCTGGGCGGGGCCAATTTTGACCCCAGGGCTTTTATTTGAACAAACTTGGTAGACACTCACTAGAAGATAATTCATGTCAAATATCTTAGCTCTAGCTCTTTGGGTTCTTTAAAAGAAGATTTTTTAAGTTTTTACTATATGCATATAGGGAAAATCTATGACCCCCTGGGGCAGGGCCAATTTTGACCTCAGGGCTTTTATTTGAACAAACTTGGTAGACACTCATTAGAAGATGTTTCATGCTAAATATCTTAGCTCTAGCTCTTTGGGTTCTTTAAAAGAAGATTTTTTAAGTTTTTACTATATATGCATATAGGGAAAATCAATGACACCCTGGGGCGGGGCCAATTTTGACCCCAGGGCTTTTATTTGAACAAACTTGGTAGACATTCACTAGAAGATGTTTCATGCCAAATATCTAAGCTCTAGCTTTTACAGTTCTTTAAAAGAAGATTTTTTAAGTTTTTACTTTATGCATATAGGGAAAATCAATGACCCCCCGGGCTGGGGCCAATTTTGACCCCAGGGCTTTTATTTGAACAAACTTGGTAGACACTCACAAGAAGATGTTTCATGCCAAATATCTTAGCTCTAGCTCTTTGGGTTCTTTAAAAGAAGATTTTTTAAGTTTTTACTATATGCATATAGGGAAAATCAATGACCCCCTGGGGCGGGGCCAATTTTGACCCTAGGGCTTTTATTTGAACAAACTTGGTAGACACTCATTAGAAGATGTTTCATGCCAAATATCTAAGCTCTAGCTCTTACGGTTCTTTAAAAGAAGATATTTAAAGATTTTTCTTTCGGTTGCCATGGCAACCAGAGTTCTGCATGAAATGGAATTCTTTGAACAATCTTGATAGAGCTTCATACAAAGAGTATTCCTGCCAAGTTTCATAACTATTGGCCTTGCGGTATCATAGAAGATGTCCTTAGAATATTTAAAATGTGGACGGACGACAGACGACGGACGCCATTTGGTTGGCCATCCTAAAAGCTCACCTGCACTTTGTGCAAGGTGAGCTAAAAAACCAAAATTCAATTTTGAAAGTAACTATTAATTTTTCAAAGTACAGATGGACATATCAGAAGGATTTCCATATTAAGCAACAAAATGTACAGGTGACAAACTGGCTGGCAACATGACATGGCTCAACCATGGCCAAACCATGTGGTATATGGGGTAATTTTTATAGGTATCACAAGTAACTTTTTATGTCTCAAAAAACAACTTGCTTATGAAACACTTGAGCTCTTTACTGGCAAGAAAAGAAAGTTAAAAATGTCATTTTATCACATAAGCACAGGAGTGTAATAAACCCATTTAATAAAAACAATATTACACTATTATAATAACACTTTGATGTGACGTCATTTACGTTATATACAAACATATATATTCTATGTTAGCCTTACACCATAGGTGCATCAACGAAAAAAAATCACCCTTTATGTGATAAACAGAATATTATATTCATGTAGATTCAATACTAAATTTATTCATAAATAAAGAAGATCGCATAATGTGATTTTATTCAACTCGTTCAATAATATCAGTACTAAATCTTTACTCATTTAATATCTTCTATTTATTCACTGACTTTGAAATATAAAGTTTTGGGTCTTACTTTGACTGCCAAATAAACAGTTTTCTTCTTTCTTCCTCTCCTGTTTTTGTCTCTCTATCCTCCGTAGTCTTGTCTTTTCTCTTTCTTTTTCTCTCGTTTCTTCTTGCTCAGTCTCAAGGTGAACCTATATCAAATATTCCATATTGTCTATATCTAAGTACAAAATGCTTGCCTAGATAAACGTAAATTAAAGTAAAATGCTAAAAGATGCATAATGCTGTCATAGATGCAACTGCCGACAATTAGCGAGTGTATTAAACTTACTGGAGCCAAAAAGTCATCAAAAACTACCTAAGCAGTGTACCATGTGTATAGACTTAACATTTCAAGTCATTCTTTGTCCAAATAATTTAAAGTGACATTATGCTCATTCAGGGGTATACAGTGAGTGAACAGGTGAGAGTCAAAATAAGTTTTTGAATAGCCATAATTCCTTTTAATTTAATAATTAACTTCATATAAACAATAAATAACATCCGGATCGAAACAGAATTTCTGTAAATATCAATTAGAAAGTACCTGAAACGTTTAGTTTATACAAGAGAGGTCGCTCACCTGTATATAGGCCCCCAGAGCGGGGCTAGTTTAAACCCCAGGGCTTTTATTTAGACAAACTTGGAAGACACCCATTAGAAGATGTTTCATGATGTTAAGTTTTTACTACACACATAAATGAAAAATAATGACCTCCGCACCCCCCCCCCCCCCCCCCCCCCGCTTTGGCAGGGCCAATTTTAACCCAAGGGCTTTTATTTTAACAAACTTGGTAAACACCAACAAAAAGATGTTTCCTGCTTAAAATCTAACCTCTAGCTCATTGGGTTTTTTAAAAGAAGATTTTTTAAGCTTTTAATATATGCATATAGGGAAAATCAATGACCCCCTGGGACGGGGCCAATTTTGACCCCAGGGCTTTTATTTGAACAAACTTGGTAGACACTCACAAGAAGATGTTTCATGCCAAATATCTTAGCTCTAGCTCTTTGGGTTCTTTAAAAGAAGATTTTTTAAGTTTTTACTATATGCATATAGGGAAAATCAATGACCCCCTGGGGCGGGGCCAATTTTGACCCCAGGGCTTTTATTTGAACAAACTTGGTAGACACTCATTAGAAGATGTTTCATGCCAAATATCTAAGCTCTAGCTCTTAGGGTTGTTTAAAAGAAGATATTTAAAGATTTTTCTTTCGGTTGCCATGGCAACCAGAGTTCTGCATGGAATTAAATTCTTTGAACAATTTTTAAAGGTGACCACCAAAGGAACATTCCTGTGAAGTTTGGATGAAATTGGCTCAGTGGTTTATGAGGAGATGTCATATAAAGCAAAAGTTTACGGACGGACGGACGCCGGACGGACGCCGGACGAAAAGCGATCACAAAAGCTCACCCTGTCACTTTGTGACAGGTGAGCTAAAAAAAACTTCACAATCAGAAATCCTCACTAAACTGGAAATTTATGCTGGTCCAGAATACTTCCGGTTTAGGGAGTTTTTACTGAAATTACCTTCAGAGCAGCTTCTTCTGCTTTGTATATATCCAACTGTTTGTTCAGTAAATCTCTCATGTTGGACAACTTCGCCTCAAACATTAGTTTATTTGTTGAGCTGTGACCTTGAGACTCGTACATACTCAGTACACCTTGATTGTAGAAATAATCAATTAATTAAATATATAAATGTGCGCCTATGAATTGGAAAACATGTTAATAAATAAATATATGGCCAATCTCGAAAACAAATATGTGTAGCATTTCACTCTCTGAAAGTCATCTGATTTGTCTAGAAAATTCTGAGCTTGTTTGACCAGATGTATGATTTATATACCAGAACATGTTTCACAACAAAGAAAAATAAGGATTTTATCATTATACGTAGCTTGGGATTCACCTGTTGATAGTTTATACCATACTTTTTGCTTTTTCATAACATACGCACTATTTCATATTTGTTCATGTTTTCTATAGTATTTGGAGAACAGAAGCACATAAAAAAATCAAGAGACTGGAACCCAGGCTACATAATACGGAAAATCAACAAAACCATTCTGTTCAGTCATGTTCCATGATTTTAATATGGTTGCAGATAAATTATTATCTTTAACTATCAAAATATATTTAAAAATATACACAAAATATAATCTCACCCTGTCTCTCCAGTCTGTCAGTACGTAATTTCCGCAGTTTTTTCATACTGTTGATCACCTGGATTGATTTATTGGCTTCTGTCAGTTTCTTGCGGACCTGACTCAAAATTTCATCAGCTTCTTTCTGCATGTCCTTCTCCTGTAAATTAGATATTATTCTTTACCTAATAACTCTGTCACTTAACCTTTTTCTTATCCCACAAAATTAAGTGAATTCACAGTATATGTCAAGGTCTAGTTCAGGGGGTCTTATTTACGGCTTTGCCAAGAAAAGTATTGTGTCGAACTATGAAGAGAGTCTATACAAAATAATTAATTGTAACCATTTACAGTAAAAAGATAAGTGAGTAATGGTTCTTGGACACTGGACAGTGCAATTATACACCCCGATGAGATCTTTCCACTTACAGGTAACCATGGCAATAACACTACATGTCTGAAGATGTAATAAATTTAACCTTTTGAAAGCAAGGCCAGCATTTATGTCTAACACTATACAGCAGGCAGCTCAAATAAATCTTTTTTCACAAGAATCCTCTAAAAACCAAAAAATTTAAACATTAAAAGCATTTTTTTTAAAAATTTAAGGGAAAATGCTAAAAATTAAGGGTTTTATTAACAGGTACTTTTTTTCAAGTTTCTTTTTCCATTATTTGCTGCATGGTTTTAAATAAAATTTCACCCATGTTTCCCTTTCTTGGCTATAAATTCATTTCCCTTTTCTGCCCCTTTTAAAATTTCCCTTTTCTTGGGTTTTTTTCCTCTCCAAAATTTTAAAAATAAAAAATTTTTTAAAAGGAAAAGCTAAATTATAAAATTAAAGTAACTACCATAAAAAAAGCATAAGAAAATTTTTAAAACAAATAACAAAAAAATTTTTAGCCCAAAACAAAAAAAAAAAAAAAAAATTCTTTTTGTTTTTTTTTTTCCCCCCTTAAAATAAATTTTTTTTTTAAAATCATCGAAAATAATTTTGGCCCTTCCCATCGGCTTAAGTGTTATATGCAAAATTAGTGGGAAGCGAGATATTTAAACCAATAAAAAACAATCTACTGTAATTTTAATTAAACTCAACTAAAAAACTTTTTTAATTATCAGTAAAAAAACTAAAATCTAAACATGAAATTAAAAAATTTCTGAATTTATTTTGGGAAACTAAAAAAAAAAACACCCCATTTAAAATTTTCTGTTAACATTTATATCAGACCAACCCAGTTTGATCTAAGAAGTACTCCATTATACATTTTGTAACTTTCAAACAATTATTTCCGTTCTGTTTGCACTATTCACTACCATTACATTTAATAACATCACATTATCACAAAAGCTTATCTCTGGGGAATTTGTGCTCTGGCGAGCTTAAAAAATACATAAGTACATCATGTTGTCCACACATAAAAATGACATTCAGACAAGACTTCGAATATTCATCCAAATCTATAGGAAGTTTAGAGAAACGTTTTGTTTTTTTTTAAAGATAATTTCATGTTTGTTTGTTGTTGTTGTTTTTTCATAGAGAGGATACAAGTAAAGGATATAAGAAATAATCTGCTAGACTAACATTGTCTCCTACATGTGTGTATACTCACTGAAAATCAAACAATAAATTATAAGATGGTAAATAATTTCACAAAGAGTTTAAAATAATTAAGTTGTAAATAGCCATGTAAGAATAATCAATACTATTAATAACAATTACATGTACATGTATATATATATATATATTAAAATTTCAACAATAAATAATAAATTAGTTACCCTTTTCTTTTTCCTTTCAGAAACTTTAGCCCGGAGATGTTTAATATTTTCTTCGCTTGTCAACTCTTTTTGTACAACTTCAAGCTCATTCTAGTAAAAATAAAGCATGTATTTTTTATCATATTACAGTATGTTAGTCTTACGTTTAATATAACAATTTTCTGAAAATATACTATTCTATTACATATAGTAAGTTGCGAAAAGAACAAAAGTTGTCGGTAGGACAAGGTGCTCAACTATTTACAATGCTTGATAGATAACAAGAGCCTGGATAATGTAGAAAATTCTAAGTTCAAAAAAGGGCCATAATGCTGTCATACTCTATGTTAGAGTTATGGCCCTTTCACAGTGACTTTACATCATGCCCCCAAATAAGCAGTAAAGGATTTTCCCCAAATTCCCTTTTCTTAGTTTTTGAAAATGGGAAAATTCCCCTTTAAAAATCTTTCCCATTTATAATCCCGGGGTTATACCTTAATTTTTTCCCAAATAGTCAAGCTAAAAAAATTGATTTAAAATTTTTTGTTGCTGCCGACTACGATTATTGTAAAATTTAAAAAAACCTAATAAAATATTTTCCCAACCCGGATTATTATGTACCCATTTTTACAAACTCTACTGTTTTATCTCAAATTTTTTGGCTGCCCTTTTAATAAAAGCTTTCCCCTAAAAATTAATGAAAAATTTTTTTATTTATAATAAATTTCATTTACCAAATTTATTTGGGACCCCCCGGGGCCCGACCCATTCAAACATTC
The DNA here is from genome assembly GCF_026571515.1 of Ruditapes philippinarum. NCBI lineage: Eukaryota > Metazoa > Mollusca > Bivalvia > Venerida > Veneridae > Ruditapes > Ruditapes philippinarum. The sequence continues at coordinate 452 of NW_026857019.1, read as the reverse complement.
TTAAAAATTTTTTAACACGGGGGTTCATTCCCTTCCTGTCTAAAATTTTCAGGGGAAAAAAAACCCCGGGTTTTTTCCAAAACCCTTTTTAAGGGAAAAACCCCTTTTTTTAGTTTTTTGGTTCCCATATAGTTGCCCTCATGTTTAAAGGTTTTTTGGAATTTTTTTTATTCTTCTGCAATTTTTGCCATTGGGAAAAATTTCATTTGTCGGGTCTTCTCCGGGGTTTCAAAAAATCTAAAAAAAATTTTTAAAATTAAATTTTTAAAATTCAAAAAATTTTAAAAATAAAGTGAAATCTTAAAATTTCAAAAAATAAATTTTCATTTAATTCTTTTTTAATCTTTAAGTCCAATTTTTTTTTCTTTTTAAATTTTATAATTTCCTGGTGTTTACGTGAGTAAAAAAACCCCCAAATCTTAATAAAGCACCTTCCAAAAATGTTTCCCTTT